>NC_043702.1:126217095-126224907 GCF_006229205.1 Suricata suricatta | reverse complement strand
GGGGGGGGGGGGGGGGGGGGGGGGGTACCTGTTTTGTCCGCCTGACGGGCTGGGCTGGGCGGAGAATCGTCGTGGGTCCTTCTCCTGAGGGAGGGAGAGAAAAAGGGGGCAGGCTGGGGAGACGCAGAGAGTAAAGACAGAACTCACGGTTCTCCGATCAGGCGAAAGAGAGCGTTTATTCAAAGAACTGTTCTTTATATAGTCTTCAGGGGGGGAAAACAAGGCAAGCTAACCTAGGCAGTCTACAGAGTCGGATGCATATCAAAGAAGTGCCCCAACTTTGCCTCAGCAATCTTGGGGGATGGAGAACTAACACCGAATACGGTTTTGATCTTTTGTGTGCCTTGGCCACTCACGTCTAGCTCAGCAAGACAGTCGCCAAAGTTATTTTGACCAGGAAATGGCAATCTCCAGCCTCCAGATGCAAATCTTGTTTACTGGCTCACTCAATGGAGTGATAATCCTTGCCTGAGGCAGACAGAAAACTTGGCGGCCCCGACAATATGGCGTTTGTCTTCCTCTAACTTATTTTGCATAGTATAATACACTCTAGCTAGCTCCATCCTCTTTGTTGCAAATGGCAAGCTTTCACTGTTTTTGTTCATTCTTTTTGGTGACTGAGTAATATTCCATATATTACACTCACACACACACACACACACACACACACACACACACATACATACCACATCTTCTTTATCCATTCACCAATCGACGGGCACTTGGGCTGCATCCATATTTTGACTATTGTATGTAATGCTGCTATAAACAGAGGTGTATGCATCCCTTTGAATTAGCGTTTTTGTATTCTTTAGGTAAATACCCAGTATGTGATTTCTGGATCATAGGGTAGTTCTCTTTTTAACCTTTTGAGGACTCTCCATATTGTCTTCCACAGTGGTGGAACCACTTTGCATTCCTACCAGCAATGCAAGAGGATTCCTATTTCTTCACATCCTAGTCAACACTCACTGTTTCTTGTGTTGTTGAGTTGAGCCATTCTTACAGGTACAAGATGAAATCTCATCATGATTTTGGTTTGTATTTCCCTGATGGTGAGTGGCTGTTGACCATCTGAAGGTTTTCTTTGCAAAAATTATTTTATATTTTTAAAGCTTTAATTAAACATACACATACCCCAGTTGAGTTGAGAGGTATCTAGAGAAGACTTTCCAGAGATAGGAAATCTTGAAGTGGGTCTTAAAAGGAAGCAAAGGATGGGGCACCTGTGTGGCTCAGTCAATTAAGCATCCCATTCGATTTCGGCTCAGGTCATGATCTCACAGTTCATGAGATCAAGCCCCACATCAGGCTCTGCAATACAGCACGGAGTCTGCTTGGGATTCTCTCTCCCCCTCTCTCTGCCCTTCCCCCACTCAAAAGCATGCACTCTCTCACTCTTTTTCTCTCAGAATAAATAAATAAACTTTTTTAAAAAGGCAGGGCAAATGAAAGTTGAGAATAAAACTCGAACTAGCTTAGAGGAAAGTAATTATCTGGAAACCCAGCTTGAGTGCCTCATCCATTTAGAGGAGCACCTCATATCCCTCAGGCCCAAACCAAGCAAGCTCAGAACACCCATAATCCTCCTCTCCGAAATTCTGCCCATCTTTCACTATCCCACATGGGTTCTTATTGTGCCAAGTCACAAATACTTCCCTCCCCATATTTTCCTGGACTCAGGGATAAACCCCACCCAGGAATGCGCATTCACCAGCTATGGCCAACTATCTTTAAAAGCTGGAGAAGACAAACCGTGGACCCTAGAATTAA
Organism: Suricata suricatta; assembly: GCF_006229205.1. Taxonomy (NCBI): domain Eukaryota; kingdom Metazoa; phylum Chordata; class Mammalia; order Carnivora; family Herpestidae; genus Suricata; species Suricata suricatta. The sequence continues at coordinate 126,223,134 of NC_043702.1, read as the reverse complement.
TAACCCCTCTGCATTCTGAGAGTGTGTGTGCTGTTTGACCTGATAAGCCACTGGGGACTTGGGAGCAAAACCATGAGGCAAGCTCTTGCCCTCTTTCAACAACCCCCCCCCCCAAAGAAATCACTGACCCAGTGCAGTGGTGTCCAGATTAGAAATCAGATCCCGTGGTGATTAGAGGAGACGCCACTTGAAGAAGGCTGGCCCAAAACTGATAAGCTCAAAGTATTTTTGGAATTATTGTGTTGTTTTAAAAATGGTTGTGTTTTTATTTCACATTTTTTGTTGCTTCTGGTCTATTTTCACTGGGTGGTGAATATTTCCTTGGATTTTCTATTTCGTTGTCTACAGGGACAAGAAGTCTTCCTTCAGGAAAGCATTCTTTTTCTCAGTTCAGCTCTATTTTCCATCTCTAAGAGTGTTCAGTGGTGCTTAGAGCCAGCCCTGCTTCCCTTGACTGGTATCTCCTGGCCTGATCCTCTACACCATGTTCTCTGATTGCCTTTCCAGCTCTTAGGTCTAGAAGGACAGGTGAAAAGCATCAGTGAATGCTGAGGCATCATTAGGACACTAAAGAGACTGTCCTACATGGGTGTCCACTGAAGGGAGGGCAGAAGTAAGAAGGGCTGCTGGTGAGCAGAGGAAATAGAAACACATGGCCCCAAGGGGCAATGTGAAAAGCCGGCACAAACTGTCAATTCTCAATATCCTCATGCTGTAGTTATAAGAGTGAGCCCTACTCAGTGTCCTCCCTCACCTCCACTCAAATCCAGGACCTTCCCTGGGCCCCTGGATGGCTCAGTCCATTAAGGGTCCAACTTTCAATTTTGGCTCAGGTCATGATCTCCTGAGCCTCACATCCAGCTCTGCACTGACAACAGTGAGCCTGCTGGGGGTTCTCTCTCTCCCTCTTTCTGCTCCCCACCCCTTCTCAAAATAAATAAATAGACTTTAAAAAAAAAATCCAGGACCTTCCTGCTTGCCACTGAAGTGAAGTGGTTCTCATTTACATTTCCATGTGAGTGTGAATTTCAATTAGCATTTGTATTTGGGAATCTAACCAAACTGAACATCGTGCTTCCTTTTAGAGAAATTCCATCATGTTTTCTGGACAATGTTTTGGAGCCCGTAACAAACTGCTGCGAGTCGTGGGCAGCGGCCCCTGCACGGGTATGTGAAGAGCACGGGACAGAGGGGCTGACCGCAGGGAACCCTGAGCGTGCACATCGGCAGCTCGAGTGTACAGGGCGGCCTGGGAGGAGGCCTTCCAGACGCAGCCGGGATTCCAGGATCCGGGGGACATCTGCAGATGCCTGAAGTGTCTGGGCCCTCCCGCGCCTGGGAGGTGACAGCCGAGTCTTGCCTTGCCGTAAAACAGTCCAGGACCTTTGGCCCAATGGATGTTCTCGCAAGGAGTCACACTCGGGCCACTTCCCAACAAATACCATAGTCCGCTCTCCCTGTTCTAGTGGGAGCTGTTCTCCAGGGCTGGACGTAAAGTACGCAACTGCTAACGTAATCCTTTAAAACAGGGCTTCCCAAGGTGCCACCCACAGTAACAGCCCAGCCAAAAAGCTGCTGTCCCCCCTTCTCCCCACGATGCAATTAGTCCTGGGCCATTCTCCATTTATCATCACAGATAATGCTCATCCGGGCGCCAGATGGATGGGAGAGTTAAGGCGCATGCGTGCATACCAGGCCCCAGGGTTGAACACTTCCGCTCACAGAAATAAAAGAGACCAGGAGAGCGAGGGAGAAGAGAAGGAACTAGTGCATTCTGTGGATTCCAGAGGCAGGTCACAAGTGACTTTTTTTTTTCCTGATAGAAACGTACTTTTTCAACAGTTAGACTCTGTAAAAGCCACAAGGAGTTGAGGAAAGAGAAGTATTTTCTGGACAAACAACAACAAAACAACAACAACAACAACAACAACTGAGGCTTATCGAGGAAATTAAAGCAGAAAAGAAACACTTTGAGACCAACCAACACTGTGCCTTCTGCATGGTGCTGACAAATAAGCTGCCAAATGTATACAGTCTTTGAAAATCCTTGGAGGTGGAAGGGTTAGAAACTGTTAGAAAGCGGAGTCTTAAGTTTCAAACCTGGACTTGCATCCTGACTGTTCCATCTGCCAGCTCCCATAAGTTAAGAACGCTCCTAAACTTCACTTTGCTCGTCGCCAGTATGGAATAACAGCCATTCTGCCCATGGGACTGGTGTATCGAATGAGATGATGTGTTTAAGCTGCCAAGCAAAGTACCCTAATAGACAGTGTATGTTCCATATCTATTGTTAATATTATTTACGAAAGTAAAGCTTTTTAAAGGAAACAGATCCAAAGTCCCCATAAGGGGCAGATAATCAACATCCTTCATCTATCCCTCCATCAGGGAACCTCTTCCTTTGAAAAAAGGTGATACCTAGAAGCACGAGGGGAGAAGGAAGGAAGCAGGCACCGGAGGGACCAATTCAACACTTGCAACCAGTGGACTAAGGCTGTAAAATGAGTTTGCCTTTTACGTGAAAGATGGCAGACGGGAAGGTACAAGAGAACGCAGAAAGTGCTCCATGCTCCTAATTCTTTCCAAGCCCACTTCACTCCCCAGGAGGGCTGGAGCCGCACTGGGTGCATGGACCTCCATGACGACATTCTGCTCTGCTTAGCTAGGAAGACAGAAGAGAGGGAATCGTCCACCTGAAAGTGTGCCCCCAAGAAGTTGGCAATGAGAATTTGCCGGGTGATGGGAAGCAGCTCCCTTCCAAACTTGCTAGTGGTGTATAGACCTAAAAACTGCAGGGACTAATAAGCAGATTTGCTTTGCTTTTCCTGGTACTTGTTAAACGTCCAAACACTCTTCTTCCATCAACGAAGCCCAAGTGTGGTGGAAAAACTCAGCCAGACACTCCCCATAAAGGGTCATTTGAGAGAGGAATGTGATAGCCAAGAGACATCCAGGATGGAAGAATCTCACTGGCTTGTGTTAAAAATCACCTTCCTTTCTAGGGCTTACTCAGAAATTCCAAAAGTGAACTCAGAACAACTCATTTGAAGCTACTTGAAATTCACAAACCTTGGGATAAATGGAGGTTTAGGATAGTGAGACCTTTCAGATCGTCCCTGTTGATTGCATTCTGTCCACTTTGCAATGATCTGCCTTGATTTCATGCCCCTTGCTGCCACTTACCTTCCCAGCCAGTCCCTCCTGGGTCTCATAATGCTGTCCTTCATATACTTTTCACTGGACAGAGAGCATCTTAATAAAATTTGCATTTTCAGCATCTAGCACAGTTCCTGGTACATTGAACTTGCAAGGTGTAGAAATGCTCATCAAATACTAATCAGATGGACTCATGGGACACCAACTATGTGTCTACATCTCAGTTGTGAGGCACGAATGAGAAAGCAGCTTGTGCTGACACATCTACACCTCTCCCTCCAAACTACTGACTTAAGTTAACTGGGGTCAGGTGAGAATGGAACTCAGCACCTCAGCCTCACTGGCACCTTGCTCCATTAACTGAGTAAATAAAGTGTGAGCTGTCCCCGGCCCACCAGACACTGCAGGTGCCAACGCTCCTTCCCTCACACCAGAACCCCTAATTTTGGTGGGGTTTTTTGTTTGTTTTTTAATTTTTTTACTGTTTTATTTATTTTTGATACAGAGAGAGACAGAGCATGAGAGGGGGAGGGGCAGAGAGAGAAGGAGACACAGAACCGGAAGCAGACTCCAGGCTCTGAGCTAGCTGTCAGCACAGAGCCTGACACGGGGCTCAAACCCACGAATGTGAGATCTGACCTGAGCCAAAGTCAGAGGCTTAACCGACTGAGCCACCCAGGCGCCCCCAGAACCCCCAACGTTGTGACATCTTTGTTTCCCAACATGAAAGCAGCTTCTCAAAGTCCAGCTGAAGCTCACCTCCATCCAGCAAGACAACTGCTACTCTCTGTAACTCACCAGACCCGCCAACACACCCAGCAATGCAAATAAAAGCTCAGGACTAATCAACTGAGAAAGAAAAAGAAGAGAAAAATTCTTATCTCATTTGGATTTATTCCAGAATGACAGTCTCCAACAAAGTCGCCGAGCTACAAAATATAATCTAGGATTTCTGAACAAAACAGATGAGCCTCACACCAGAATTTCACTGTGGAATCCCCAACTGGAGTTTCCCTTAGCTCTGGAAACATTTTTCCTCACTTGGTGTTCCAAAGAATTTCTGGCTTCCAAGATGATCAGTCCTCTTCTACCCAGATTTGACTGGTGACAAATGCACAGGCCATCCCTTGGGCAGGATCATAACCCTCAAGTCGTATTGATTTTTCTGTACCCAGAAAGCCTTCACACCCTCTCCAGTGCACAGACTGATTCACTCCAGGCTCACAGCCTCCAGGACGACCTCCCTGATTTCTACAGCCCTCAGAGGATCACTTCTGTTTTACTCTAACAGTACTTAAGTGTGGTCCTTTTAATCATACCATTAGGAGCTTATTCTCATTTCCTCCCAGATAATACACTGTTATTTAATGCACTAACTTACTTGACCCAAGAAGGCCTGAACGTACATGGAGGTAACTACTCAGAGATTACAACTGGAAGAGCCCTTGCCAGATACTATAAAATTTCAAGTACCATTGAAATTTTACCACTATAATTAGAGAAAGAGAATCAAAACTAATGGGCATCATCCAGCTGGCCCGACCCCTCCCCTGGTGCAAGGTTCCTTCCTCCACATCCCTCTTGGTGAATGTTCATTCGGCCTTTGCTAGAATTCTTACCATTACAGGAATTTCATTTCTTTTGCAGGAACTTGTTCCATATTGAACACCACCAATGTTGTTATAGAGAAAATAATTCTTCAAGTTTAAAGAATTATTAAAGGTAGCCTTCAACAGAGATAACATGTTAAATATGCATTCATTTTCAGCCACTTTACCTAACTCTGCATGTTTCCCAAAACAATAAAAAGAAACCAAGATTGTTAATAGATAACTGACTTATAAATGCCACGAAAACACAGAGCACACTGATAAAACAGAGAGTACAAGTTGTGACTGGACACTTCACAAAAGAGGCAATATAAGTGTCGGATAAAAACATGAAAAATATATTCAATCCACTAAGTAATCAAAGAAATGCTGTCACCAGTCAGCACTTGAACAACTACTTTAGAAAATAAAAATAGTCAGTATTGGAAGATTTGTGAAGTAAGTCCTCTTATTCACATCCTGGATACTAAAAGTTGTCACCCTCCTCTGGAAGACAATTTGCATATATATTATGATTCTCCATATCCTTTAGCCAGTCATTCTGCCTTTTAAATTTATCCCAAGAAAATAACCAAGGAAGCAAAGATTTATATACAAGGATATTCATCCAAGTGACATTTACCTCAGCAAAAAATGGGAAACAACCTGGATGGCTTCAAAAAAGAAAATAGATCATGGCACATCCATGTGATAGAATGCTACCAACATAAAACACCATGTTTTTGGAAATTATTTAATGATATGGAAAATGGCCAAAATGCAACTTTAAGTGAAAAGGCAGGATCATAAAATCACCAACACAGTGGGATCCTACCTTTGTTTTATTATTTTTTTTCATAATAGTTTATTGTCAAATTGGTTTCCATATAACACCCAGTGCTTCTCCCCACAAGTCCCCCCCACCATGACCATCACCCCTTCCCCTCCTCCCCCTCCCCCTTCAGTCCATGGTTCGTTTTCAGTATTCAGTAGTCTCCCTTGATCTGTGTCCCTCACTCTCCCCCCCTCTCTTTCCCCCTTCACCTCCCCATGGTCCCCTGCCCAGTCTCTCCTGTTAGACCTATGAATGCAAACATATAGTATCTACCCTTCTCTGCCTGACTTATTTCGCTTAGCATGACACCCTCGAGGTCCACCCACTTTGCTACAAATGGCCACATTTCATTCTTCCTCATTGCCATATAGTACTCCATTGTATATATATACCACATCTTCTTGATCCATTCATCAGTTGATGGACATTTAGGCTCTTTCCATGATTTGGCTATTGTAG
>NC_043702.1:126204515-126216995 GCF_006229205.1 Suricata suricatta | reverse complement strand
GTTTCTCCTGTTTTCCTGTTAGATCTATGAGTGCAAACATATGGTTTCTGTCCTTCTCTGCCGGGCTTATTTCGCTTAGTATGACACCCTCAAGGTCCATCCACTTTCCTACAAATGGCCATATGTCATTCTTTCTCATTGTTTTAAAATAGAAATAAGAATAAACAAAGTTTAAAACAGCAAATACCCACACCAGCCAGGAACAATTATCAAATATGGGTGATAGGACCCTGAATTGTTTGAGCAGTTTTTTTTTAAGTTTATTTATCTTGAGAGAGAAAGAAAAAGTAAAAAGATTGCTGGGGGGGTGGGGCGGTGGTCAGGAGAGAGAGAATCCCAAGCAGGCTCCACACTATTGGCACAGAGCCCAACACAAGGCTTGAACCCACAAACCGTGAGATCATGACCTGAGCCGAAGTCAGATGCTCAACCGACTGAGCCACCTAGGCGCCCCTCCTTGGATTCTTTTATATTTTCTTCCTTATTTTTTTGACCTAATTTTTTATAGTAATTTCAACCACATTTACAAGTAAAACAAGTATATAATTTGCAAGATTTTCCAGTGAATTAGGAAGAAGCATTTCAAACTCCCAGTTAGCTAAGACAGTGTTTCGTGGGTGACTGCATGAAGAGCTCGGTCCGGCACACAGGGTGCTGCCCAGGCAGCGAGCTGGTGACAGCCGTGGAGAAACTTTGGAAACACCTGTCTTTTCATCTTTGTTTTTTTTTTTTAATTTTTAAAATTATTTTTTAATTTATAATAGTTTCTTGTCAAATTGTTTTCCATATAACACCCAGCACTTCTCCCCACAAGTGCCCTCCTCCATGACCATCACCCCAGCTATGTGATTTCCAGGGCCCAGTGCAAAGTGAAACTTGAGCGGCCCCTTGTTGAAGACACATTACCAATTTGCAGACAACCATAGCAGTACATGAAGCCACCTCCCTAAGGGTAGGGCAAACCTCCTCTCAGTTCAAAATGATGGAAGGGTATGTGGTCATAGATAGAACAGTTTTCCAGAATTTTCCCAGTCTATATTTGAACTATACTGTCCTATTGTCATCATAAATATACCTGTTAGATCTCGGTCCACAGTCTCGGTGACTGATCTGGACAACATGATCACTTTATGTATAGAAGAAATCAATATTCTCTCTTCTGTCTGTTCAAATAAACTACCTGGCTTGGGCAATCACATCCTCCGTCTTGGCTTTCCCTCTCAATGCGCTTTTCCTCCAGGAACCCTTGAAGCTTGGCAAGAGGGTGCTCCCCACCCATCCTTTCCTTCCTGCGCCCCCTCCGCACCCACCCTCCGCGCTGCCTCTGCCCGAGATGCAGGCCAAGCAGACATTGAACATGAGAAGGTGTCTGCAGAGGATGTGAATAACCCTCATCCTACTCTCTGCGGTCTTCCTGTGCAGGCCTGGCCAAAGCCCAGGAGGGCTCGAGGTGCCAGCTCATGGCACCATTTGCAGCCTGAAAGGAAACAAGGAGCCAGGGGTCATCACTTACCAACGAAAAATCAATTTGTTACAATTTGTTAGACTAGGGAAACTGAGCCTTTAAGAGGGAACCTGACCTTGGACGGGGGGATGCTCAAGAGGGATGTCTGCTCTCACTTGCCAGGACCACATCCCCACCCTCTGACATCAAAGGAGTCTGAGAAGTCTGAGGCCCCTTGCAGAAACCAAACGAAGACAGCAAATGTCTAGCATGTCTGTCAGTCAGCCAGCGCACTATAATAATAGCAAATGACATCCCCTGATGCGTACTGAGGGTTTCACTCCTTCTTAATCTGTCATATGGTGCAGCTATGTTGGTCCTCAAACAGCCTCCTGCTATATAGTAGGACAAACATTATGATCCCACTAATAGCTTAGGAGACAAAGACACCAAGAGATTAAGGGACCTACACAAGGCCAGATTTTTAGCTCATGAGGAGCCCAGGACACACACACCCACATTTCCTAAGTTTGCTCTCGTGGCTCCTTGTACAGTGTGATGCATACGGATGGGCAGAAGCCCTTTATAATTAAGACCAGTCTAACAGAGGCAGGGGAGGTAAACAGAAAAGATGTGGGGAGGGATGTAGCAGACTCTTGCAGGAATTTCTGGACATTTCACATTAATAAGTAAGATACAAACAAGTGGCCATTTGTCTTGCAACTTAGCAGCTACTCAGCTTTTAAGGAATCGCATAAAAACAGGAAACCTGAACAAAAGTGGAGTGACCAATTTCTATGGCAGTTTGGAATGACAAGTGGTTTTGGGGTTTTGGTGTGTTTGGGGTGGGGGGGACTTACTTTGAGTATTTCTGATAGCCTGGGGACTCTTTGCAGACCAGACAGTGAAGCCAGACCATGAGATGCTGGGTCAGGTCAATGTAACAACCGCTACTGGGCACATCCTCTACACACACTACGAGGAGGAGACCTTGCACTTGTTTCTGGGTATCCCTGGCTCCCTCAGACAGGTTCAGGGCGTCATCACCCGAGGCCCCATGCTGCAACCACAGGCTCAATCATAGCAGTTATCAGATTGTAATGTGACCTGGTGGTGCTTCTCCCACAGTACCATGAGCCCCAGAGAGCAAGGTCCATACCCTAGCCGTCTTCACCTTTCTGAAGCCTAGGAGATGATCTGGAACGTAGTAGGCCCTCAGGAAATGGATGCATAAACCTGCCCCCTAAAACCTCAAACACCTGACCTCTTCCAAGGTTCGGATCTCCCATTTATGAAATGGGCAAAGACACTCCTGCCCTACTCAAGTCACAGTGTTATAACCCTACACGTGTACGTGTTCGTTGTGGGGCCCTCTCTCACACACATGTCCCAAATGTACCCTCAACTATAGAAAACCTAAAGACGGGAGCCTTGCGCTCCTTGTTACTGGCCGTATCCCCACTCTCCGCACTCGTTTCGTCGTATCCAATTCTCGCTGGTGGAAGGGAGTGAAGCGGGACAGGACAGGCACGGAATACGCTGCGGCCTCCGACCCTCAGAAAGCACACTGCACTGCTGAGAGACCACCTTGGTCCCTTCGCCAGCAGTCTCCTCCTCACCCACTCCTCCGATCACACGCACCTCCCTCTTTCTCAGAAGAGGACATTTTTGTCTTTTGCAAACCTTGTGTCATGCCATGGGTGAGGGGTGGGGGCGGGCAGGCTAAGTGACCCAGGCTCCGAGACACAATGTGGAGCAAAGAGCCCGAGCAGGAGCCAGGAGCTGACTGGCGGGGCCTTTGCCGCCACGTTGAAGCTGGCGTGGGCACATGGGTGCCTCTGTGCCTACTGGAGCCAAATAACTATGTAAGCACCAGCGCTTCCTGAGGAGTAATGAGGCACAGAAAGGAATAATACCTCAAACCACTAATCCCAGGCAGCCATAAATCCTCTGGAATCACACGGGACAGTGGCTGCTCCTTGCTATGTTAAGGTGAAGTTGTCTTTTTTAAAAGCCTATGGATTTTTTTAATAGACAGTGATATCATTGGTACCCAACAGATCTTGCCACAGGCCAGATACCTCAACCTGGAGGCCCAGACTTTTACTCAAGTTGCAATGTTCCTTCTCCCTCTTCCTGCTCACTACCTTTTGTGTCCTTCACTCCTCGAAGATTAAAAGACACCAGGTAAATTGAAAATACTGGAGTGTGAGAAAGAGAGGCCCAGCCAGCCCACGGGAGCCATGACCTGAGAGCAGGTGTCAGCTCTAAAGCGAGGACAAAGATGTCCTCGGCTAACATCTTTGACATTGAAATCCCCAATAAAAATATGTCATCAGGTGGAAGAATGCTTTCTGCCATTTTTAGGCCAGGACAGCTTTGCTACGAATAAATCATCAAAACTAGCCAATCACCTATCACAGCCATGGGCCATGGGACTAACACTGGTGTTAATGAGGGAAGTAAGTAAAAGTCCAGAATCATGGGGGCAGGAAGGTGGAAGACAGGGAGGAAAATGAAAGACACAACTGGACTTGGGGGAGGCATCATGGCCTTGGCCATTGGAGATGGAGGGCAGTAGCTGGAAAGTAAATACCAATGACTTTATTGGATGGATCTTTTTTTTTTTCTAGAACAAGCTCAGCTAGAAGATGACCAAAGATAAACAGGAGCCAGAGAGAAGGCAAAGCAGGGAGAAAAGAAATGAAAGGCAAGGGGCTTAGCAGGAGGAACCAAAGCATTACTTTTGGCCATCATGGGATGCTAACAACCATGGGGGCTCTGTCTGGGTGCTCACTACTCCATCACTCAATTTCTCTGTGAAAAACGTCTCCTTCAAGGAGCTTGTCTCAGAAAGTCACTCCGGGGGATAAAGAGTTAACATCTGAAAATCTCAAGGAGACTTTGGAGAGCAAAGTTCTATTCTGAGTGCGAGGGATTCCTATTATAAGACACTCTGCAGATTGACAGAACTAAATGGCCTCTACATCACACCACCATAATCCTCCTCAGTGTACAAAAGTCCAAAAATAAAGACCAGATGTCTTCAAGTTGCTGACGTTGGTTGAGCTGGTTCCACTCGCTCACAGCGATTGCTAAACCTAGCTTTCCCTGGATGCAAAGCTGAGGATTTCCATCATTGTATTATTGGCGTTTTTTTGTTTTTTTTTTTTTAGGCTGCAATTTTCCTGTTCACGTATCTGGGCACCCTCCTGGCCTCCTTGGGTCCGGAGAGGAGTTTTCCGCTCCTCAGAGGAGGCATCTGCTCAACGGAAGCCATGAAGCACTTGCACATCTCTCAGCAGCCTCTTCTGTCTGGCATCAAAGAGCCGGCTTCTCATTAACGCTGGTTAGGACGGCGAGGCCTCCACCAGCGACTTGCTCAAACTCTGGTCCCCCAGAAAACCTCTGTGAAGATTCTCCCCCAGTTACCCCCTCCACCCGCCAAAGCCCCGCTGCTTTGTGTAAGACAGCTGGGGGTCGGTCCCCATTCTCTATCCAGCCACTCACTCTGCCACTTGCTTTCTCGTAAGTTTCCAAATGGTGGGATGTGGTTCAGAAAGCTTCCCAGTTTTTATTCTCCTGCCTTGCTCCTGTGTATCTGCTCCGTTAGATCATCCACCGCTCAGCCCTGAGGACTGTATTTTATAAGTCCTTCTTATCCTCCCCCTTGACTCCCACAGATGTCAGTACATTAAGAGGCTATATAGGAAAGGGAGAAACAAAAGAAAAAGTAAATTGTGAGACCAAAGAGAAATAAGTGTGTGCTTGTGTGTGTGTGTGCACGTACATGCGTGTGTGTGTGTGTGTGTGTGTGTATGGGGGGGGAGTTCATTTGTATATTCACTCATTTCATAAATATCTGTTGAGGGGCTCCCTCCCTCAGTGCCACCAGCCTCGGGCCGCAGTGGCCAGTCCTGCAGAGAGTTAGCCCTGGTGTGCAGCAGGTACCGCAGGAGAGGTGGGAAAAGCTCTGCACAGGGCACCCTGCCGAGATGGCGGAGCTTTCCATAAACCCCCCCAGAGCATCTGTCCCAGGCACTGGAGAGAAGCTTCAGCACAGACAAGCTTGTTTAGAACTATTTATGGGAGGTATTTTGAGGAAGTAATTTTGTAAACAAATGTTGAATACTGAGCAGTTAAAAGAAAAGGTATTACAATAGGCAATAGGCATAGGGATGCAGCAAAAAAAAAAAAAAAAAAAAAAAAGAAAAAGAAAAAGAAAGTCCCTGTAGTCCCAGAACAACATGTCCTCGGACTTCCTTTGACAGAGGTTTCTAGGTCCAAGAGCTTCACGTTGCTTGTGTTTGTAGAGTTTATCTCATAGCTGAAAAGAGACAGGGGGTTCAGGTGTGTCTCATGTAGTGAAAAGTGTATTTGCCCTGTAAGAATATGCTTGATTTAGGGATGCCTGGGTGGCTCAGTCAGTTGAGCATCCAGCTTCGGCTCAGGTCAGGATCTCACAGTTCGTGGGTTCGAGCCCCGTGTCAGGCTCTGTGCTGACAGCTAGCTCAGAGTTTGGAGCCTGTCTTCGGATTCTGTGCCTCCCTCTCTTTCTGACCCTCCCCTTCTCGCACTGCCTCTGTCTGTCTCTCAAAAATAAATACAAAACATTTTTAAAAATTAAAAAAACAAACAAAAAAAGAATATGCTTGATTTAGATTCAGAGTACAGAAACCAGAAAGGAGTGTTAGGTACATTTTAGAACTCAACAGTTTTCTTCATGAGGTGTGATTCTTTTATCTCAAACGTGGAGGAAAATACAGTACACGTTACTTATGCTAATGAGGGCACCCAAAACTTTCATACCACTCTCTATATAATGGAATATCACTCAGCCATAAAAAAGAAGGACATCTTGCCATTTGCAAGGACATGGATGAATCTAAAGAGTACAATGCTAAGTGAAATAAGTCACAGAAAAATATCATAGGATTTTACTCATATGTGGAATTTAAGAAACAAAATAAATGAACAAAGAAAAAAAGAGATGAACCCCAAAACATATTTGACTATAGAGAACTGGTGGTCCCCAGAGGGGAGGTGGGAGGAGGGATGGGTGAAACAAGTGATGGGGACTGAGAATGCACTTATCATGATGAGCACTGTACAGAATTGTTGAACCACTATACTGTACACCTGAAACTAACATCATACTATGTGTTAACTATCCTGAAATTAATTTTTTAACTTGCATGCCATTGAATTTTTCAGGAACCCCCACACTGCAGATTACTATTAAAGCAGAAGCATTAATTTCAAGCCAAAGATTTTAAACAATAAACAGACTGATTTCCAACAAATTGTCTGCTTTAAAAAAAAAAAAAGAAAAGAAAAGAAAAGAAAGAAATTGGGGCACCTGGGTGGCTCAGAAGGGTAAGTGCCCAACTCTTGATCTTGGCTCATGATCTCATGGCTTGGGAGTTCAAGTCCTGCATTGGGCTCTGTACTGACAGCTCAGAGCCCACTTGGGATTCTCTCTCTCCCTCTCTCCCTGCACTTTCCTCACTCTCACCATCAAGCATGCACTTGCTCTCTCTCAAAATAAATAAATTTAAAACAATAGAAACTGCTTCCCATGGTAGCAAAATGCCAACTCCAGATTGCTTTACTTTTCAAAGCATGAAAAATCACTTACAGATAGGATCAAATTTCACTCTCCCTACAACACAGAGGTAGTTGGGAGGATACAGTATATATTCTATGACACTTTAATGACAGTTGAGGTCATGTGCTGCTCCCAGGTAAGATGAGCCTAGTTCTCATGTCCCTTTCCTCACTTAAAGCATGTTTTAAATTTTAATCTGAATGATAATTTTATTCTGAACCTTAAGTACTTGGAGAGCTGAGTTGATGATATGCTTCTGTTCCTGGCACATTCTCATTACCAGTACATGCAAGGCTTCTCTCTGGTTTTATCATTCTGCTTTTATGCCTGATAATTCACATTTCACTCAGTTTCTCTCTTTCTGTCCCCTACTCTACCCTAAAGGCACCCACATTAATGTGTTTGATTCAGATAGGTAGATACAGAAATACATGTACACATATGTATATGTGTTTATGTATGTGAATGTTATGTATGTGTATGTATGTAGTGGGATTATCTTTGAAAAGTATGTGGTGTGTGGTGTGTGTGTGGTTTCTTAGATGGTACTCTGATGTAAATTTCATTATGTTTCTTTCAATTCTTGGCTTTCAAGCTCCTATTCTCTCCCTCTACAAACAATACTCCAATGAACATCCTTGTGTACACCCCCCCTTCCATTAGTGTATGAGAATTATTCTGTGGTATAGAGTCAGGCCTGGGGCTCCTGGGTCATAAAATATACCCAAAAATATCACTTTAGCTCAGTACTGCCTGATTATCCCCCAGAATGACTATACCAATGTACATTTCACCAGCAGCATCCAAGTTCTCCAAATCCCCAGAAATACTGTCAATATCTCCTATTCTATGGAATATAAAATAGTATCTAATTGTTATTTCAATTTACCTATCTCTGATTTCCTAGTTTAAGCAAATTTTTATACACTTATTAACCATTCAGATTCCCCCTTTGTGCCTATTCCTGGTTTTTGAACATCTTCCATTGAGTTCCCCAATCTGTCCTGCTGAATTGTTAAGAATTCCTTTTCTAATTAGATATCAATACCTTATTATTTTTTTAATGTAAATATCTTCTCTCAGGGGCGTCTGAGTGGCTCAGCTGGTTAAGTGTCTGACTTTTGACTTTGGCTCAAGTCATGATCTCACTGTGAGAGTTCGAGCCCCACATCAGGCTCTGCGCTGACAGGACAGAGCTTGTTTGGGATTCTCTCTCCCTCTCTCCCTGTCCCTTCCCTGCTCACACACTCTCTCTCTCAAAAATAAATAAACAAATATTTAAAAAACATGTATCTTCTCTCAGTCTATTAACATAAACAATAGTGCTTACACTGAAGAGAAACGCTCTAATTTGGTTACAGTGAAATGCATCAACTGTTTGCCTTATGAGTTGTATGTATGCTGGTGGTCTTATTTACAAAGCCCTCCCTCACTCCAAACCCACAAAGATATTCCATTCCACTAGCTTTATAGTTTCACACACATTTGGGTCTTTAATTCTTCTGGAAGATTAAATTTTAGTGTAACATAGGAATCTGTCTTAATTTTTCTCCATATAGTAACCTTATTCCCTTAATGCCACACATTAAACAAACCACTGGCATACACATTTGTGGCGTGACATCTATCATATGCCATGTTTCCAAATAAACAGGGGCCTATATTTAAGTCTTTGTTCTACTGCATGGATTTATTTCCTATTCTTTTTCTCATACTACATTGTTTTTATTACTATGATTTAATATGTTTCCATATCTGGTAAAGCAAATCCTCTTCTTTACTGTTTTCAAATTTGACTTAGCAGCAATTCATGGGCATTGGTTAATCCATACAAACTGTAGAATAAACTCGAGGTCATTTCTGTTATCTTGAAAGACCATGAACTTCTCTTTCCCTCCCCCCCCCCCACCCCGAGTCTATGGCATGAGACTAGCCCTTTATGGCTTGTCTCTTTATAAAGCAATTAGCAGAAACCCACATGAAAGCAATTTAATAATAATAGTAATGTAGTAAATGCACAAACAACAACATAAGGACTCTGTCTTTTCATCCATCTCTTGATTCTCTTCTGAGTTGGCTTCCACAGGAGACATTTCTCTGCGGGGAGGTCCCCAGCTGTGGCTTACTTTTCTAGCAATCCATGCAGAAAGAAAATGCTTTTTCCCTCAGAACTGCATGGGGCTTTCGTGCCCCATCCTGCCCTCCTGAAACACACCCCGTCCTCAAACAACTGATGTGAGCAGAGTTTAGAAGGCTCACCTTGGCCATGCCCATGTCTTCTGCCTCCCCGCCCCTGGACGGGCCCCAATAGACACACATGGACTGACAAGGAGGGAGTAGCTCCATAAAGAAGAATGGAAATGCTATCAGAGGAAGGGAGAACAGATGTGAGGCAGACAAAAACTACAAAAGTCAACTATCCACATGAAAAAATCCACTGCACTTACTTATTTATGTGACTCCTCCTACCACAAGATGAGCTCCCTGAGGGCAGGCCTCATGGCCCATCATCTTTGGGGCCTCAGCATCTAGTCAAGTGCCCTTATATAGTGGACACTCAACATTTACTGAATTTGAGTGAGTGGGCGAATGAGTGAATGAATGACTGAATGAATGCCAGGGCTAGATTGCCCGAGATTGTACCTTACATGGAGAGAAGAGGAAACAACAGTGACTGCATCAGACAGTCGGGATTTTACAAGCAAAGGTGCCAGCCTCAGAAATAGGTCATCATTCCTTTGTCACACGGATGTAAAATCTAATAGTTAATTTCACCAACTTTCCCAGTGACCTGAAACCTCTTGTAAGGAAAAGCCTAGGGTAGTGATTAGGAGTGTTAGAGTCTGACAGTCCTGATTCCCACCCTGACTCTGCCACTTATTATGAAAACTTGGCTCATTTAACCATTTTCAGCCACAATTTCTTTTTCTGCACAATGGGGACTAATATGTACTTTTTAGAGTTGTAATATTTTAAAAGATAATTATGTAAAGAGCTCAATCCAGTGTCTGGAACTGGACTATAAGAAAATCATTGCTTGTTGATTTACAACTTCGGGAGTCCCCTGGGTGGGATCTGAAACTAGCCCCAAGCACAGAGGGCACGGAGAGCCAGAAGAAAGAGGCAGACAAGTCCAGATTAGTGGGTCGCAGTTTTAATAAGCAGGGGAATTTATGCACAAGATATTCGACCATGAAAAGTATCACCTTGGAAGATTTAAAATCATGGAGAGGCCCAGACTCTATCCCTAGTGAATCAGACCTACTGATTTAGTCTTACCAGAGGATGTCTGGGCCACCACAGTGATGCTACTTCTTTGGCTTCCTTCCTTACGACTCTCCACTCTAGCCAAACTGACCTCCTTGCTGTTTGTATTACTCATCTCTTACCGTCTAACAAATTACCCCCAAAATTTAGTGTCTTAACACAAAAAAATATCTATTATTTCAGCTTCTGTGGGTCAGGTACCCAGGAGTGGTTTACTTTGTACAGTGTCTGGCTATGATAATAACTCAATCATTTGTTGGATGGAACAATTTGTGGCACTATTGGAGTATTTTTTTGTGTAAAACTTTGCTCTCGCCTGGAAATGGTCTTATAGAAAAACAGGCAGCCACTCCCAACTACCTCTGCATTGAACAGCTGTATCTGTTCTCAGCCCAAGTCCAGCTACTGCCAAGGAAAACTTTTACTGTAGTTTGTATATGGCAATAAGAACCATCTTAGGTCATGGTCTCAGAAGCAGACCCTGAATTGAGAATTCACATGCAAGAAGCTTATTAAGAAAGTGTTTCCAAGAGAAGCTGGTAAGGAAGTGGGCTAAGTCACTTAAAAGACAGGGAATCAGTAGTAATCAAGCAAGAGCATGACCAGGAACAGGCCCAGCCTCAATCTAGTCCCATAGGGAGATCAGGAGCACAAATTACGTCAGAGTTTGCCCTCCTCAAGACCAGAAGTCTGGGCTTCCATACTCCACAAAACCCACCACTGGCTAAGTGGTACACAGGCTAAATAGCTCTAGAAAGCCAAAGACAGTCCTCTGCAGGAGGTGGACGTATGAGTCATTAGAAGCAAAGCACACAGCCCACAACGAACCAGTAGAAGGGACCTGAACTCTGGAATGGAATGCTGTCATGGCCACCACGAGTGCTGCAAGAAACCGCCTCTGGCTCCCTGAATCCAGCTATTTAGTCCAATTTAGGGCAAAACAGAGTTGTCTTCTCTTCACATTTAATCATTACCAAACAAAACAAAACAAAAAACAAAAGCAAACTCTATGAGGTAGTTATAACTATTATTCCTACCTTAACAAAGCTTAAAGAAATTAAGGCACTTACCTCAGACCATATAGCTACTCAGTGTCTGAGTCAGGATTCAAACTCAGGTTGATCTGTCTCAGGAACGATGCTCCTGATTGAAATTTTATAATTAAAAATGTATTCGTTCTCCTAATTTCACTAACATGATAGAGAAGATATAAAGGTTAAACGGGCATCTACTGATAGAAACAGGAATGGCTGCCCAAGTGTACAGACCCCCTTTGATCCTCTGGCATCGTAGATAGTAAATATCCAGTTAGAAGTAAGTATGACAAGGGGACCCATTCCACACAGCAGTCCTCAGATGGGTACAGGTTGGGCACACACAAATCTAAGTCTGTTCCAAGATGCTGGAAAGGTGACAACATAGACTTCATGTGCATTCCGGAGTGGTCCAATAAGCTGTCTGCCATGCCGGAAGAACTCCTTATTGTTCAATGTCGGAGTGGATAAGCTCAACACTAAAGCTTTGAGCCTCGTTTCTCTTTTCAGGTGAACTGAAGTAAGTTTATAATGGCAGTTGCAGGGAAAGCGTTTTGGGTTTCAGGAGAGGATGAGAAGTCGGTTTTACCAAACAGGTGATGACAGAGAAGATATATAATGAGAGCAGCAAAGGCAGCCCAAAAGCCTCTTGCTGCAGAGAAAAGATGCCCTCACATGGGTTCATGTGACGCTCCATTGGCCAAATGCCTGTCTTTGACACCTAGTCTTTTCTGTTGGGTCACCGGGGCACTGGAGCACAACTAGAGCCCTCTGATGATACACAGACAACAGTTCTAGAGACCAGGTGGGTGGGGTAAGATGGTGATACCAATCAATGGGGATTAAAAAACCTTCAGTTTAAGGTTTTGGTTTGTTTGTTCGTTTTGATAGGTTTGCAGTGAACTGGTCCCCTAATTCCATTCTTTCTTACAACCAACAGTAATCCCTATCCTAGGTGATTTTTATTTAAATATTTTTTCATAATAGTTTGTCAAATTAGTTTCCATATAACACCCAGTGCTTCTCCCCACAAGTGCCCCCCACCATGACCATCACCCCCTCCCCCCTCCCCTCCCCTTTCAGTCCATGGTTCCTCTCCAGTATTCAGTAGTCTCCCTTGATCTGTG
>NC_043702.1:126204318-126204415 GCF_006229205.1 Suricata suricatta | reverse complement strand
TTGTGTGTACACTACACTGTCTTGACTACTTTATTTTTATTATTAAATCAGGTTAATTACTTAAATTTTGTTTTTCTTTTTCAAAATTATTTGGCTT
>NC_043702.1:126185485-126204218 GCF_006229205.1 Suricata suricatta | reverse complement strand
CAAAAAACCAACTCTTGGTTTCATTGATCTGTTCAATTGTTTTTGTGGATTCTATCTTGTTTAATTCTGCTCTGATCTTTATTATTTCTTTTCTTTTGCTGGGGTTGGGGTGTTCTTGCTGCTCCCTTTCTAGTTTCCTTAGGTGCTCTGTTAGGTTTTGAGTTTGTGCTTTCTCTGATTTGTTGAGGTAGGCCTGTATTGCAATGAACTTTCCTCTTAAGATTGCCTATGCTGCGTCCCAGAGAGTTTGAATTGCTGTGTTTTCATTTTCATTCATCTCCATATATTTTTTAATTTCATCTCTAATTGCCTGATTGACCCAATCATCCTTTAGTAGGGTAGTTTTTAACCTCCACATTTTTGGAGGTTTTCCATACTCCTCCTGTGGTTGATTTCGAGTTTCATAGCATTGTGATCTGAAAGTGCATGATGTGATCTCAATTCTTTTGTATTTATGGAGGGCTGTTTTATGACCCAGTATGTGATCAATCTTGGAGAATGTGCCATGTGCACTTGAGAAGAAAGTGAATGCCCTAGCGTCAGGATGCAGAGTTCTAAATATATCTATCAATTCCATCTGCTCCAGTGTGCCATGTAGGTCTATTGTTTCTTTAGTGATTTTTTGTCTGGTTGACATTGTTGTAAGTGGGGTATTAAAGTCTGCTGCAATTAGCACATTCTTATCCATAAGATTGCTTTTGTTTGTGATTGGTTTATGTATCTAGGAGCTCCCAAACTCGGCACTTAAATGTTTATAATTGTTAGCTCTTCTTCATGTAGAGTCCCTGTAATTATTATATAGTGTCCTTCTTCATCTTTTGTTACTGCTTTTATTTTAAAGTCCAGTTTGTCTGATATAAGTATGGTTACTCCAGCTTTCTTTTGGCTTCCAGTCGCATGGTAGATATTTCTCCATCCCCTTACTTTCCATCTGAAGGTGTCTTCAGGTCTAAGGTGAGTCTCTGGTAGGCAGAAAATAGATGGGTTTTGGTTTTTGATCCATTCTGCTACCCTGTGTCGTTTGACTGGAGCATTCAGTCCATTGACATTCAGTGTTATTATTGAAAAATATGGGTTTAGATTCACTGTGTTCCCTGTAGAGTGCGTGTTTGTAGTGATGTCTATGATACCTTTATTCCTTGCTACATTTCCCTCATAGAGTCCCTCTTAAGATTTCTTGTAGGGCTGGTTTGGTAGCGATGAATTCTCTCAACTTTTGTTTATTTCGGAAAACGTTTATCTCTCCTTCTATTTTGAATGACAGGCTTGCTGGGTAAAGGATTCTTGGCTGCATGTTTTTCCTGTTCATCACATTGAAGATTTCCTGCCATTCCTTCCTGGCCTGCCAAGTTTCATTAGGTAGGTCTGTAACCACTCTGATAGGTTTCCCTTTGTATGTTAGGGCCTTTTGATCCCTAGCTGCTTTCGGAAGTCTCCTTTGTCTTTATATTTTTCCAGTTTCTCTATGATATGTCGTGCTGAAGGTCGGTTTACGTTACGTCTTAGGGGAGTTTGGTATGTCTCCTGAATTTCAATGTCTTTCTCTTTCCCCAGATTGGGGAAATTTTCGTGTATAATTTGGTCTAGCACGCCTTCAAGCACTCTGTCTTTGTCTTCCTCTTCAGGAACTCCTATGATACGGACATTGTTCCGTTTGATTGTATCACTCAGGTCTCTGATTCTCCTTTCGTGCTCCTGAATCATTTTCTCTCTCTTTTTCTCAGCCTCCTCTTTTGCTATAACTGTGTCTTCTAATTCACTTATTCTCCTCTCTGCTTCTTCAATATGTGCATTGGCAGCCTCCAACTTATTATTCAATTCATTTAGAGCCTTTTCTAACTTGTCAGAGCTATTTTGAAGTTTCCTAGTCTTTGTATCAATATCTTCTCTGATAGCTTCCATGTTTTTTTCAAGCCCAGCAATTAATTTTATGAAATCGTTCTAAATTCTTGTTGAATTATGTTGCTTATGTGTGTTTTGAGCAGTTCTGTAGCTGTGATTTCTTCCTGGAGTTTCTTTGGAGAAGAGTTCTTTCATTTCGTCATTTTGGCTAGCTTTCTGTCTCTTGTCAGTTTTAAAAGCTCGTCCTGCACTGTGCGATTATTAGTATTCCTCTGTAGAAGGAGGCTCTTGGAGTGTCTAGGGTCTGTCATTTCAGGAGATTTTTTTTTTTAAATGGTGTCTCTCGGTTTCTCTTGTCATGCCTCTGATTAATTTATTTCCCTACTCAGCGATATTTGGGGTTTTCCACTATGTGTGCTTTGGGTTGTTTCTTGAGGTAGCCCTGAAAAGGAAAACAGACAGACAAACACAGAGAGAACACAAGCACACAAATGTACTGATAAAGAAGCAAACCTAAGGGGGAAAGAAAAAAAGGAACAGGAAAGAAAAGAGAGGAGAAAAAAGAAAAAAAGAAAAAAAAAGGAAGAGGAAAAAAACAAAAGGGGAAAGAAAAAAAAAGCAGTCGGCGATTGGGGGGGGACAGCGACAGTCAGAGATAAAGGACAGTCTGAGAGCTTAAAACCTGCAATGGGGGTTGGGGGAGATAAGGATGGATCAAAGGAAAACTATCTGGATGGTAAAAGTTGATCTAAGCACAGCAGTGCCTAATTGTTGGTCTTTCCCAGATTCCAGGGGGAAAGGGAGAAAGGAAGGAAATGGGAAGATAGTAAAGAGAAGACAGGGGACAATTAAAAATTAAAACTATTAAGAAAAAAACCACTTAACGGTAATAAGCACAAGCACAGCAGCTCTCCAGCGCGGATGGGCGCGGCCTGGTGCAGGTGGCTCGGGTCCCAAGGGCTGCTCTCTGAGGCCCAGCCTTGGTGGATGCGAGGAGAAGAATGGCGACGGGCGCCCCAAGTCCCCCTCAGACCATGCATTCCAGCCACTCTCTGGAGTCCAACCTTCTTGTGCCTCGGGCGGACCTAATTGTTTCTGTTTTCTAAGTTCTGCCCGGTTTCTAAGTCCTTGCCCGCACACTCAATATTGCCACCAGTTAAAATCGTCTGCAGGTGGGCGGCTTTCTGATCGGGATCGAATAGGGGGATTGTGAAGTCAGAATGCTCCCCTGGCTCCGCCTGCAGTCGGTGAGCTGCCTGGTCCGACTGAACGCCCCGCTGAAGGGGCAGATCTCTCTCTCAGCGCTCAGCGGCCCTCAGTCCCGGGGGCTGAGTCTCTCCTGTGCAGGGATTGCGCTGTGAGTGATTCAGCCTCTACTTCTCTTCCCCTGGTCTCTCTCCTGCCGTGCCCGGCGGAACCGCGCGTGGCTGTGAAGGTCCTGCGCCCCTGAATACCCGGCGCCCCGCGTGAGCGGCTGTCGGGGGATCTGTGCGCCTCCGGGCTCTCTCTCTCCGCTGCCCCGCACTGTGCCGATCCCCGCTGACCTGTCCGCCTCGGGGCTCCCGGCTGCCCTGCCCGGCTAGGGGCGGTGCGCCTGGGGACACGCGGTTTCGGCGGGCCCAGCGCCAAGCCTCTGGGTGCTCGGCGCTTTGTCTCCGGCCCCAGTCCGCACTCAGTCACTCAGGCAGCCGTGAGACTGCTGTGGTGAGGGGTCTGTCCGCACACCTCCGTTCTTGGAGATCAGAGCACTGTGGCTTTTTAATTCTTCTCAGTTTGATCATTGTGGGTGGACGGAGGTAATGGGGCTCCTTACTTCTCCGCCATCTTGGCGCTCTCCCCTTTTGATATTTTTTCAGTTTATTTACTCTTGAGAGAGAGAGAGAGAGAGAGAGAGAGAGAGAGAGAGAGAGAGAGAGATAGGCAGGCAGAGTGTGAACAGGGAAGGAGCAGAGAGAGAAAGGGAGACACAGAGTCAGAAGCTGAGCTGTCAGCACAGAGCCTGATGCGGGGCTCAAACTTCTGAACCGTGAGATCATGACCTGAGTGAAGTCAGATGCTTATTCAACTGAGCCACCCAGTTGCCCCTCCTAGGTGACTTTTAAGGCTGGAGTTTAACCACGTAATCACATAACAGAACTAACCATCCCCATGATGCCTTTTACCTCTTATGAAAGTACATATGCAAAAAAAGCGCACGTAAGTGCACCACTCAATGAACTCTCACAAACTGAATAAACTGAACATGTTTGTTTAATCACCACCCTAGGAGCCCCCCCTTATGTTCCCTTCTGGTCACTGCACACCCCCCAGGACTAGAAACCCTCCTGACGTCTAGCGCCATTGATTAGTTTAACTTGTTTTTGTACTTTATAAAACTGAAATCGCAGTGTTTTCTTTTGTGCTTGGCTTCTTTTGCTCAACACTGTTGAGATTTACCCATGTTATTGCATTTAGTTGTAGATCATTTATTCCAATTGCTGTATATTATTCCATTGTGTAAAAGAGCCATAACTTATTTATCCTTTCTATTGTCAGTGGGCATTTGTGTCATTTCCAGGATCTGGCTATTGTGTATGATGCTGCTATGAACATTCTTCCACAAGTCTTTTTGTGTATTTCTGCCGGGTACACACCGAGCAGTGTGACTGCTGGGTCACGGTGTGGACACAAATTCTGGGTCAGTGGGCACCACCACGCCCTTCTCCAAGACTGTATTTTCACCTGTGACTTTCACCTTCCTACACTAGCCTCCTTAACATGGAACCTGAATCGAACTAACCAGTTAGGGACTGCCCAGCGGCAGCTTTCCCACCACTGAAGACGCACATCCTTGAAGAGCATGAGTTCCCTTGCATTCTCAAAAGTACCTTAACCACTGTAGATGCTCTGAAAACATGATCTTCCCCCAGTGAGGAAGTAAAAGAAAAAAAAGAAAGCAACCTGGAGGCAATTCCATGCTCTTGGTGATACAGATTCCCATGACAGAAGAGTTTTTTGCTT
Organism: Suricata suricatta; assembly: GCF_006229205.1. Taxonomy (NCBI): domain Eukaryota; kingdom Metazoa; phylum Chordata; class Mammalia; order Carnivora; family Herpestidae; genus Suricata; species Suricata suricatta. The sequence goes on along the minus strand of NC_043702.1, from coordinate 126,199,376 downwards.
TGGGAGGTAGAGGGAGGATGAGGGGTAGTTTCATAAAGCCCACAGCAATTCCAAAGAAGCCTCTGCAAAAGAGAAGGGGGTTGGATCCGAGTGTTCCTGCTCTCTCCATACACCACAGCCAAAGTCCCGGAGGTCCACTCGAACAGAGGTTGGTTGGAACCCTTTACAATCCCAATGAGAAGCCATGCTAATGATCTCCAAAGTGGAGTGTAAATCGCAGCTGTGTGGAGCTTTTGAAAAATCTATCTTTTGTTGCTAATCTGTCTGTTCTGAAAGGGTGGGTGGGGGATGCACTGAAGGCACGCAACATTCTACAAATCGACAAAGAAGATCCAGACAATGGTCCCTGCCCTTGCCAAAGTTGTGGTTCGGTTTTTTAATGAGCTCATTGGGATTTATTCTTGTTACTGTACTTTACTCATTAGCTCCTTGAAGTTACTGCTGGTACCTCAGGGCGGAGGCCCCAGACCTCAGCATTCTTCTAAAGGGCTTGCTCACCACCACAGAAGAGAATGGGGGGAGGAGGGGGACACGGGAGCTCACACATGGCCTCAGCAAGGTGCCGCCTGCATGGTTCTCCTTTCCAGAGAAGAGAAGCAAAGTGGTGAGGAGGGAGCCAGCCTGCACACACAGGCCCCAACAAGGGAGGCTTCTAGAGGAGTCTAGACAAGTGTCCTTCAGCACATGGAGTTTCAGTGCTGAGCAAGTACTGGGCTTTAGACTAAGCTCTTTCCAAACATCTTTCGCCACAGCTTTGGTTGGTTTTCCTATGGACATGGGGTGACAGGGTACTGGGAAAATACCCTTTGACTGATCAGAGCCGCAAAGTTGTAAGGATGGCATTATTTCCTCTGACATTAAGCTGATGAAAAGCTCACCCACCACAGGACTTACACTCTGCTGCTAGTTTTTCTAAGGATCGATCAGGGTGGTGTATTTGTGAATTTTGTCCTTCAAGGATGTTTATTCAAAGAGAGACAGAAGAAGAGAAATAACAAGTTCTTTTTACAATAATGACACCAAATTGGAACTTTATAAGAATATGCTACTCTTAACACTTGCTGATCCCCCACCCTTTACCATAGGGACATTCTATTACACTTATTACACTATTATTACATTATGTTAATTGAATTGGCCCCTTCCCTGGCTCCTCATGCCGTCCGAAAACAATTTAAACTACTTGCCCTCCCTGTGAAGGTCCTTTGCCACTCAGTTTCTGGCTGCATTTCCTCTCTTGTTCTCAACTCCTCTCCTATGTAATCATTACATCTGAACTAGGTATATTTTTGTTCTGTCTCTTCTGCTCTATTCATTTTATTCTACCATCTTGGCCTGTAGGAAAACCAGATCATTCTCTAAAATACCACCTCCCTATGTCCATGTAGTTCCCATCTCTTATGACTCTCCTCTTCCAGAATATCTCCCCTACTCCCCTTTCTGTTGCCCACTCATCATGGAAAGAGAATGGAAAGGTTTCCTTAAAATTCTGATGTTGCAGAAACATATGCTGTGTATGCCAAGCAGAACTTGGAAGAACTAGTCATAATCTACACCACGGCCTTCCTCAAAGGCTCATCCAACTTGATTTCTCATTTGTCCATTCACTGAGCCTGAAAGTTATAGGGATCATTTATGATTACCCACGTATGTAAACAGAGAGAGGAATAGTTTAAGAAACTTGACCATGGGCACCTGGGTGGCTCAGTCAGTTAAGTGTCTGACTTTGGCTCAGGTCATGATCTCATGGTTTGTGGGTTCAAGCCCCACTTCAGGCTCTGTGCTGACAGCTTAGAGTCTGGAGCCTGCTTTGGATTCTGTGTGTGTGTGTGTGTGTGTGTGTGTGTGTGTGTGTGTGTGTGTGTGTGCGTGTGTACGCGAGCACATGTGCACGCCTGCCTGCCTGCCACATACACCCCACCTCTGCTGGTTTTTTCTCTCTCTCTCTCTCTCTCTCTCTCTCTCCCTCTCTCTCTCTCTCTCTCTCTTAAAAATAAATAAACATTTTGGGGCACCTGGGTGGCTCAGTGGGTTAAGCGTCCGACTTCGACTCACGTCATGATCTCACAGCTTCTGAGTTCAAGCCCCGCGTTGGGCTCTGTGCTGACAGCTTGGAGCCTAGAGCCTTCTTCTGACTCTCTGTCTCCCTCTCTCTCTGCCCCTCCCCTGTGGGTGTGCTTGCTCGCACTCTCTCTCTCTCTCTCAACAATAAAAAATTTTTTTAAATAAATAAATACATAATCATTTTTAAAAGTTTAAAAAAAGAAGAAGAAACTTGACCAGATACCCAACAGGGTCATTAGAGATCATCTTATTGATACTTCTGCACTAAACTCCTTATTTTCAACCAATATTCTTTAAGGTAAGTTGATGCATCGTGCACTGAAGTACACTGTTTACAAAGTTCTTTCAGAAAAACCTCAGCACCTGATCCTCAGAAAAGCCCTGTGATAGATGGAACAACAGCAGGCCTCTTCTATGGAGAAAAAGGAGACAGACACTTCAGTGGGGTGCCCGGGGTTTCTGACTCATGCTTGGTGTTTCCCCATGATATTATACTCTCATAAAATTTGGGGCACATGAAAAGGCCTTCCTACATAAGTACACTGCTTTGATAAGCTTACCACAACACCGACATCGTGCCATCGAAGGGGGGAAGAAAAATGTGGGGAAGGGGGAAAGAACGTGGGGGAAGGCACACGGTACCAGGGACCTGTCAGACATTAACTGAAGGTAATCCTAGTTCCTGGAGCCAATAGCTATTTATGACTCTTCAGGAACTAACAGCTATTTACTGCTGCTTATCTTGCTGTGACATTTAACAAAGTTAGGCAGTTCTGCCTCAGTTCTTCCACCAGAGTTCTTTAACCCCTTCTTGGCTCCCGGCATGAAGTACTACATCCCCAGATATAAAGTCATAGTCGTGAAAATTAGTTCTAGCACAGCTGACTGCCACCTCTGATGGCTGCAAACAAAGACACTAAAGATTCAGAAAGAAGTTCTCTGAGGTCCCAAACTAGATGACAGCTGCAACACTAGTGAGAGGAAGGGGGGAAAACAGTCCTTGAGGAATAAGGTGTTTGTCCTGTCGTAATGGCTTGTTAGTTTGAAATCTTGAGCAAATTACCTCTGAACATTGGTTTTCCCCTCAGTACAAAAGAGACAGCAATAATATCAAGAGGAAATAAACTACTGAAACTGTAAGCTGGTACACTGAAAACTATATGTTTTCTAAAATGTACCATTTCCCATCACCACAAGGCGTTAAAGCCATCCTGGACTCCTTGAAAGGCTGAGGCTCTGTCATTAAGATGACCTATGGAATGAAACAGGTCACCCTTGGAAATAAAATTTAGAGAAGTTACAAGGGATCAATCTTGGTGACAAACGACCTCTCTGGTATCATGTTAAGTCCCTAAACCACAGAGTTTTTCATTATTCCATGACTGGAACAGATGTTCCAAGGACTCAGGTCAGAATGGAAACAGATCTGGAAGTTCAGAGCCACCCACGACATCGGTTCTAGAACCACGATGAGCAGGGCAGGACTACTTACGGAGCCGCCAGAGGTCTCCAAGCAACACTGGGGAAATGGCAAAGCAAATCTGGCCAAAGGCACAACTGGGATAATTTTTGAGACAATCATTCATCCTCTTACTTACTCATTTATTCATTCATAAGTTTAACAAGCATTTGTGGAAAGCCAACTATAAGCCAAATACTCAGTAAGTTTGGAAAGTTCCTAAGTGAGCAAAAATACCAGGTTCTTCCTTCAGGAAGCCTACATCTAGTTTCCATGAACATGAGAAATGCCTATCCCTATAGCACAGTCCCTGGAATCCTTACTTAAGGCCTCTCACAACCCTGTCCTGTCACCTTAAAGCATCGAAAACATTCACTGAAATCTTCCAAACACAGAATTCTATTTCCTTTCTACTGATTGCCCTTGTCCTGCCCACCATACTCCATACCCCCTTGACTTTGCTTTCAGGTAGAAGATCCCTTTCTTGTCACATCTGTGATCAGGAACAATTTCCTAGTCAGTGGAAAATCCATGCTGACTTCGAAGAAATACACACACCATTCTACCTGTCTACTGTCACTCCCTGTGCACCAGCTAAGCCAGATGTTTTAGTTCTTCAGATGGACCATCCTCATCCTCACCTCAAGCCATCTGCACCCTCTACACCTGCTCTCTAAAAAGCACTCTCCAAGAGCACTCCCATATACTAACCCCCCCCCACACACACACACACACTACCGTCAAAGTCTGACTAAGTCCTACTCACTCTTCAGGCCTCAGTTTAAATATCATTCCCACAAAGAGATCATCCTCACCCCATGGCTGAGGTTAGCTTTTCTGTCCTATGCTTGTGTATCTTGCATAGCCTCCCTGTGTATCATGTGTTTCATGACCCTCTTCACACCCACGGTGACTTAATATTTTTCTTAAGCTCCATAAAGTATATCTCCCAGCATCTAGCACAGCACCTACAAAGGTAGAGAGTTAGTGAATAAAATATTTTTGTGTGATTAAAACTCTCAACTACCCCCTGCATGACAATGAAGTTTACATATGCCTGCTCACTCTTCTGAGTTGATCTCAAATGGTTTTCCTACTTGAGAAGAGTTCATTCCTTCACAGTAGAGGCTCCTTAGAGCACAGCCTCTTTATTTCTCCTGGTATGACTTCCCTCCTATGTATATCCATGCCAACATATAAATATTAAAAGCATGATCAAATGTTCCACAGTTGAAATATGGTGAGTGAATGACTCAGCGAGAAATGTCCTTTTATTGCGTGATTAAAGAAGACACAATATTACATGTTGTCAGAACAGGATGAAGTCAACATAATCTAGATTAATGTGGATGTTACCGGCTTGTCTCTCTCCAGAATAGATGGGGAATCTGGCACTGTCCCTGGCCAATGGAAAAAAAAAAATTAGACAAGTTCTGAAGCTAATGTTTTTTGATCTTTCCACACCCCAAACAGCATTTCTTCACTACTGTTGATCAGGAAGGTAGTTATTCAGAACACATGGAGTACTTGAGAAAAGGGAACACAAAACACTAAAAACTCAATTCTCATAAACATAAAACTTGTGTCTTGCCAACATCAAATACAATTTTTCCAAGATACAAATTTCATGGATAAGTTCAGGGAACCAAAGGGACATCTGATCAGCTGGCAGTGGAGCTAAAGCTGGTTCTGGGTCCAAATTCTTTCCTCAAATCTTCACATCCAACCCCTCCCCCCACCACAACCATTTGGGTTTTCCATGGTGTCAGATTCAGCCTTTGGATTCCTTCACACAAGCTGTCTTTACGAGCCTTAATGAGAAGAGAAAAAATAGCAGAAACCAAAGAAACATGTTGAGTTCTTCTTTTACCTCTCTGTCTCCTGAATGGATTGAGCATCTTTCCTCTTTATAAAATTCTGCCCCCAAACGGTTCCACAATCATACCTATGCAAGCCAAAGGAGGCATCGGGGGAGGGGAAAAGGGGAGTTAAACTCTTGAGGGTGGGTGGGTCAGGTCATGGAGACAGTGGGTTCTCTCAAAGAGAAAGAAACCCTAAAACAAACAAAGAAACACATCTCAGAGTCTGTAAATTAACATTCAATGGGAATCCCTTTCTTTAAACATAAACAGATGTAAAATGTCCACCAGCCCTCCAGTGGAATAGTGTCTCAGTACCTAGAGGCAGAAATGTGGCTAACTAACCAGCAATAAATTATTATTTAAAATATCATATTGTCTAAAAAGCTACAGTTTAAGATAATCACATTCATATGTTCATTCAATAACATGCGCTGAGTATCTACTTTATGCCCAGAGAATGTGCTTAGTGCTGGGTATTCACAGAGATAAGAGGTGCAGGCCCTGGAGAAGCTTATATTTTTGTGGGAGAGACAAGATAACAAAGAACTACAGTAACACTGTGAAGGAAGAAGAAAGAAGGGAAGAAAGAAGGAAAAGGTAATGCGAGAGCAATATGGAAGAGAAAGTGCCTAAAGCTACCTGGGGAGTTCTAGAATGACTTTAGTCGATGACACTAACATGAATAATTAATAGTGGCATTAGCAGTAATCATCATTGTTATTTTTATTGTTGTACCCTGGTGAATCTGGGGTGACACATAATGGTATGGATAATATGTGTCAAGTACATTAAACTAATCCCTCTTTGGGTTAGAAAGTTCCTTGCATTATGTGAAGCACCTAAAACAGGCAGTGAAAATTTGTGGGAGATGATTTTCAGTGGTAAACAGGATGTCACTGGACAACAGAGTCCTTGATGAAATTCAAAGGGAGTCAAACTATGCTAATAATTAACTCTTCCAGAAAGTGAGTGATATTTTAAGAGACATTTAGTATTTTTAAAAATAATAGGATTTCAAAGGACCTAAATAGACATCTAGCTTAATACCAGCATTCCTTTCTTACATATATTTGTCTACCTTCTGTCTCTTCAACAAGTCTGCAAGCTCTTATTTATTATGTATCATAAGACTAAGCAAGAAGCAGGAGCTACATAATGTTTCCTGGAGGAAGAAACTATTCCTTCAAGCCCTGTGTTTTAAAGATACAGAAACTGAGTCCCAGAGTTATGAAGAATTAAAACATAAAATAAAATTTGTTATTAGTAAAGCCAGAACTAGAGCCCCAGTTTCCTGACCCCAGGCCAGGTTATTATCCATATTATCATAGTATCCACTACAAACAATCCCTAATCAATAGACTATGTGGAGAGGTTGTTTTGATCACAGGGTTTCCAAAGATCTGTTGGTGCCTTCTAGCTTTCCCCTGTGTATCTTCCCCTCTCCAAGTAGATGCCAAAAACACAGAGAGCAGAAATTTGGAACTCCATTTCCAAAATGTTGCTGATCACTGAAACCTGAAGTCTTCTGACACTGTCCCCAGATCCCGGAGATCCCTAAACCAGTAGGAAGTCCCACAGAGTATGTGAAATGAGCCCAATTTTCCATGTTGTTTTCCACTGTGGGTCCTTAGCAGGATTCTATTTTAAGACAGAAATGTTTTTCACTACCCCTCAAATCATACCAAAGTAGACAGTTCTGTACTGAATCGATTCTGCATAGCAAAAGGCACCACTGGTCTATCTGTTCTTTCAAACAGCAGACCGTCTTTCTCTTGGCCCAAGACTTTCTTTATTCCTGTATACCTTGTACTATGATGTTGATGGTAATGATGGTGAGATTTTATTTTCTATTTGTCTTTGAGTGTTATTGATTGAATTTTACCCTGAGGATTACAGGTAAATAGTCAGTAGAGGAATTCACTTTCCAAGGGTTTTCATTTAGAAATAAATAGAGCAAAAAGTTAGGTAATGATAACAGTGTTCTCAAAACATCTTGACATATAGTCCTTCGTTGAATTCACTGAGTGAGAGGTTTTTATTTTTATTTTACAAGAAAACTAAGCCTCTGGTAATTACTCACACTCACATAGCTAATTAATGATAGAACTGAGAATCCGATTCAAAACTTTGAACTCCAGATCCACCTGAATTTTCTCTAAGATAAGATAGTGATGGGTAAGCAGCAAAACCCAGCAGGAGAAAATGAAATTTCCTTTATGAGGAAATTATAAAGAACAAAAACCAAACAGCTAAGCTTTTGTGGTAAGCTCGCAGAACTAAAACTATATTCTTAACACCAAACTCATTCTTTATATAAGGCCACCATGTTGACCCTCGAGTTGGACCATTTGCACTGGTTAGCCAGAAGAAAAAAAAAAAAACAAAAAACTAACTAAAAACAAGCAAGAGGGCCAAGTAGTAGGAGAAAGTTTTGATTCCAATTGTTTTGGTAAGTTCAGAAAAAAGTCAGATGTAAGCCATCCCTTGTGAGTTTCCAATATTCATCTGTCAGTGTTAAATTTGATATTGAATCATAAGTGCATATTATATAAGATTTTGAAAACTCAGCATTTCCAATACAGCTGTACTTTCTACAGTATCCTTCTGGCTACAGAGGTGTATGGTCCCAAAGACAAAAGGATATTTTGCCAAAAAAGCACAAACTGGTTCATTGTGTTGAATTTCTGAATTTGCATAACATTTTCATCCACTGATTCTTCTTTAGTTATGAGACACTGAGTTATATCTGAATCTTATGCTTATTCTACCAGCACTGGCCATGGATCCATTTGTGAACCAACAATCTGATACTCTCGGTCAATAGGCAGGCACTCTGACAGGTATCCTGACCCAAGAAAACTTACTTTTTCTTTGACTCATTAGAGATCCCAATGCATCTCTTCAGAGAATTACTTATTTTCCAGGATCACTCCAACCTCAAACACTCAATTACCCAGAAAAAAAAAAATCAGTAACTGGCATTAAAAATGACTGAATCCACAGATGGCTTAAATGAACATTCTGAGAGTCACCAGAAGCCTCAATATTCTCCAAGTAGCATTAATAACATAATTCCTAACTACTGTAATTTAATTCATTATATACTACTGAGTACCAGATATATGCAATGCACTACACTATGTGTAAAGAGAGTCTGAGGATTTAAGAAAAAACAAACACATGGGTCCTGCCCTCCAGGAGCTCACTGTATACCAGGAGACTTTAGATGTGCTTATAAGACACTAAAAAAACGAATAAAAGTACCATAAGAAATGTCACAGCACTCAAATAGTCAATGAGTGCTCCTATTTGTTACCGTTGCTTCTAGCCAAGTACCAACACCATCCTATAGACCCAGGCTGAAATAGCGCTGGCGTCCATATCTGCTATGACAAGGAGCAGCTAGCTGGGCCAGACTCTCACTCAGAACCAATGCTCTCCTTTTCAAATCTGTTCTCCACTCTGCTTTGGCCTGGATGCTTCACCCTGACCCTTCCTGACCCCCATTTCTGTCTTGCCACACCTTTAGTCTCAGTCTCGCACTGCCTTACTCTGGCAAGAATCTGATTCTCTTGATTTTTGATCCTCCACCTAGGTTTATTCTACTGACAGATTGTAACATAAGACATGCATGTCCATGGCACTGTCAGACTGATCACATGGCTTCCAGCTCCTGACCCTATAACCTAGATCTGGTTCACTCTTTGGAGGAACTCTGAGTCTTTTCAACCCACACCTATTCCCTGTTCCATATCAAGTACATTGACACTGCAGGTACACTGATAGGCTCTTAGAGATGCATAATAAAGTCACTGAGTAATAAAATCTGATCCAGTTGCTTGAACAGAGATAATGGAACTAAATTATTTCTGTCAGGAAAATAATTGAATTAGGAAAACCTTTTGAAAATAGGATTCATGCTCTGAACGGAATCATGAAAAAGATCAAAATCACCAAAGTTAATGTCCAAGCAAGAAAAATGTGTTATTATGTAGAATCAGTTACTTGAATTTTATCTCAGGGTCATAATATATCATAAAATTGTGTATCTAAGAGCTAAACAGGGAGACTATCTAGTTAAACATTGTATTCAGTTTTAAAAAAATCTGTAGATCACCTTGGTTAGAGAGCTCTGCAACCTCATTTACCCAACGTACATGCACTGATCATCCACTATGGACCAGTGTTGGTGCTACAGCAGGAGGTAGGGGGATGAAACAATGAGCTGGGCCTCACGAAGTCCCCAAGCAGCTCGGAGGGGTGATCATGCCGAAGACAATTGCCATGCAGGTTCTATAACAGAAACAACTATGGGGCTCTATGGGGATTCACAGAAATAAAGAATGGAACATCCCTGGGATATTTCAAAATAGGGAGGGGGATTAGAAATGGCTTTCCAGTATAGAATGAGCTGGAATGAAACAAGTCATGTGCAGTGGACAGGTATGTATGCTTGAAATAACAGCATGTACAAGGGTAAGAAAGCGCAATAAAGGAAAACTAGGAAAAGTAAGCAAGACCTGGATAATGAAAAGATTTATAATTTCCCTGCGGACAATGGGGGGGGGGGCACAGAAGGAAAGGCACACAATATTTGGATTTTAGGGGGAAAAATCATTCTAGCAGTAATGCGAAGAATGGGCTAAAGGAGCATGAGACTGTAGGAGTAGAAACTAACCTGATACGTCTAACGTAGAGGGCCATGTTGCGATGTGTGAGCTCCATCCGAGGCCCACGTCAAAATGCTGAGAAATAGAGAAGAAAAGGAAGCAGCAATACCTCGCCGGTGTAGGAGCAAACAAGACAGGTCACAGCTTCTGATCAGACCCCGATTAACTTAGCACCTTCCTTTTGGTGCTGGGAACAGAAGTTCCCAGGAATGCAGAAACTGTATCATTCATGGCACCAAGGTATCTTTCTTCAAGACTTTGGTACACATATACCCAACATTGTTGAATATTCCCTCTTCCAATTTTCCCATCCATGCCTGCCAGATGATTGCTAGTCAATTCCTCAGGCTTGTAAGAGAATGAGCAACTGTGTAGTGTGAACCTGGGAATACCGGATCGTGCACTGCATCCCATTTTTCTACTTGCACCACCAAAGTGGAGTTTGCTGAATGAAGAGATATTTACAGCAATCCAGAATAGAAGACCATGGTGGAAAGGAAGGGGAAAAATAGTTACAAACAGAGAGGGAAGGAAGCAAACCATAAGAGACTCTTAAATACAGAGAACAAACTGAGGGTTGATGGGGGCTGCGGGGGAGAGGGGAAAATGGGTGACGGGCATTGAGGAGGGCCCTTGTTGAGATGAGCACTGGGTGTCGTATGTAAATGTTGAATCAGGGAATCTACCCCCAAAAACAAGAGCACACTATATACACTGTATGTTAGCCAACTTGACAATAAATTATATTTAAAAAAACAAAAAGAAATGACATGGATCTAAACCAAAGCAAGAGAGGTGTGACAGTGACAGGGAACAGATTAGAGTGGCATTTTAAAGAAAGAATTGTCAAGACTCACAAATGAGAGAAAATAAAGAAAAAGGCTGAATGCTTAAATGTCTCTGAATTAGTTACCTGCCTAATACCTCCCCTGAATGGAAACAGCAGTTACAGAAAGGCTTTCTAAACAGTGAATTATCATAAAGAAGAAAAGTCTTCTTCCTAAGGGTTATAGATTCTCTGTTGGTTTTTAAAATAGGTAGCATTGATCATCTTCCATTTGATAGGCTTAAATGAGGCTCATTTACCTTTAAGGAAAAGAAACAGAGGGGCATCCCTGAGTGGCTCAGTTGGTTGAGCATCTTATTCTTGACCTTGGCTCAGGTCATGATCTCAACAACTGTGTCCAGCCTGGTACTGACAGGGTGGTGCCTGCTTGGGATTCTTTCATTCCCCCTCTCTCTCTGCTCCTCCCCTGTTCACTCACATACTCTTTCAAAATAAATAAATAAACTAAAAAAAAAAGAAAAGAAAAGAAAAGAAAAGAAAAGAAACATATTTTTATACAGTTCTTTCTAGACTTGTGATTCTGCCTTTGGGTTTTACACTCTGAATTAAAACACTCATATTATGTCCTGACAGCATTTGACCCTATAAAACCAGTTGATGAGCACCAAATTTCTTGTTACACATGCATATAGTCTACTAATTATTACTTTTTGCTTTTTCTTTAATGCTAAATTCAGGGACTTAGTATTAGGGTAGTAAATGCATTAAAAAATATATCTCCAGTCCACGGACTTCCTTCCAGCCTTCAATATTATCTGGTCACAAGGTGAGCCTAATGATTTCTACCCAAAAATCCATTACAAAGAAGCTATCCTGGAAGGGCCTCTCCTGAAGCACTTGATTAATCCCAGGCCGACTGTGATGGAAAATTCTGTGCTGGGTTCCAGAGGTCACACAAAGAAATGCCTATGTGTCAACCCTGGAAAAGTATCATCTGCATTCCAGCAGCAAACTGTTTTGGAAATGTTGTCCCTCAGAGGAGTTGATGCCAGACCCAATTAAAGTCATGGTAATGAAGAGTGGAAAGATGACACAAAGAGCTAGAAATAATCCTAAGTGTTAGAACTGCAAGAGGTGGTGCACAGGATCCAATCTAACTCCCTCCTTTGTAACTGAGGGTTAGTGGTGCAAATAGGTCTCCCCGGATCTCCCCACCACAGGTTCGCCAGCCCAGTGCTCTTTCTAGCATGCACTATCACTTCGTGAGGTCCCAAAGTCATACGTAGCAGTTCTTTCTGGCTGAGGTTCAGATATGCTGGCACGTGGGACCAGGCGCCCCCGTGTCCAGAGGTCATCTATGTCCACCAGGCTAGTAAGGGTAACTGTCCTGGAATGTTTGTGGACACCCAGATAAGGATCTAGCTGCATCCTTTTACTGGTATGGGGCCAGGGACCCCCAAGGGAAAGAACTTGAACTGTGTCCATAATTAAGGTCTAGACAAATACAGACATTTCTGATAGATTGCGGAGGTCCCAGGGGAAGCTCTGCTCCAGAAAGCAACAACCGGTCACTGAAGGCAAAGTTGTCCTAAGTGTGGAAGAGTCTTGGGAGGGGTAGACTTCGTATTAGGGCCTGAGTGTAAGAAAGGGAGCGGTTATTCTGGGTACGATTGAAGGATGTCCTTAAAACGCTCTCCAGCTAGCCCCAACCAGCCCCCTGGGAGGCCTGTATAGCCGAGGCAGAAGGGAGCCACATGAAAACAGATACACAAGAGAAATCAATCACTCAAAGGCATCTGCATTTCTGGCAAGTAAATGACCTCTCCAGAGGGCTGGATGATAAAATGAAAGACCTTACCACTAGGGAGCCCTCCAATGAAGCTAGACCCAGGAAGGGGGACAGGTTTCCTCACCCCCAAAAGAATCAGAGAACAGAGATGGGCAGAGATGGAGAGAAGCTTCAGTTAGAGCAGCAGGAGGACCACACATGTCAAGGGAAGTAGAGGCTCAGAACACATCATCAACTCTCTCAAGGCATCCGGGTCTAGCACAGCCAGCATGGCGGAACCGTGCCGATCCCATCAAGGTGACAAGGGACACAGCCACAGGCAGTGATGACATGCACCCAATGACACAGGGTCTACGAGGAGGGCAGCAGCAGCACCTGTGAGTACCAACAGCAGGGCAGGCCTGTGAAGGTGGCAACATGCTTTAACCAAATCATAGCACAGAGTAGGGCAGAAGGCCAGGAGCTGGGGCCAGTAAAACAGAACTGGAGGTTCGCTCTTCTTAGTGCTATCTTCCATACACTTAGCACTTGATTGATACCTACAATGACAGAGCAAGTACTTCCATCGCAGTTTGAGTCCCCTAGGAGGAAGACTTCTGAGACAGCAAGTCCTATACACGTCCTCCTGGGGTTGTACCTCTGAAAGCAGATGAAAGCAATACTGAACAGAGAGAAACTGATCTGTGCTAAATCACAACAAAATCCTCAACCAATTCCACGGGGAGCTCTGGAGCTGAGATGGCCTTGCAGAGCTGCCCACCTGGGGCAAAGAGGTGGGCCCTTACACTCCTGTATCAACTGTGTGGGAAGTGACACCTTGAGTGAGGTGACACCAGGCAGAGGACAGTTTCCGGTGAGGGACCTCGCTCCAAACCTTCAGTTGCCAGCTCCCAACAACTTGGAGACTAAATGTTTTGGTCAATAAGGCAGGATCTGGACAGCACAGCATGGACCACAACTTGTTACATAAATAAAAGCTTAAATTCTACATGAGACCCCTGCCATTTTATTTTTTTTACTCCCCAAAACATGAAATTTTAATTTTTTCTCCATAATATTTTGTCAAATTGTTTTCCATACAACACCCAGTGCTCTTCCCCTTAAGTGCCCTCCACCATCACCACCACCTCTTTTCCCCCCTTCCCCTTCCCCTTCAACCCTCAGTTCATTCTCAGCATTCAATAGTCTCTCAAGTTTTGCATCCCTCTCTCTCCCCAACTCTCTCTCCCTCCTCCACTCTCCCTGGTTCTCCATTAGGTT
>NC_043702.1:126101721-126185385 GCF_006229205.1 Suricata suricatta | reverse complement strand
TTACTTCACTCAGCATGACACCCTCAAGGTCCATCCACTTTCCTACGAAGGGCCATATGTCATTCCCTCTCATTGCCATGTAGTACTCCATCGTGAATATATACCACATCTTCTTGATCCATTCGTCAGGTGATGGACATTTAGGCTCCTTCCATGTTTTGGCTATTGTTGACATTGCTGCTATGAACATTGGGGTACACGTGCTCCTATGCATCAACATTTCTGTCTCTCTTGGGTAAATCCCCAGCAATGCTATTGGTGGGTCATAAGGGAGTTCTACGGATAGTGTTTTGAGGAACCTCCACACTGTTTTCCAGAGCGGCTGCACCAGTTTACATTGCCACCAATGGTGTAAGAGGGTGCCCATCTCTCCACACCCTCTCCAACATCTATAGTCGAGACCCCTGCCATTTTAGAGGGTTCTAGAAGACATGGGAAATGGGCTATGATTGAAGTCCAACCATTTGACAGATAAATATTATTGATCAGCAGATAGAAGAACACTGTTCATGCATTATCAGCAAGAGTCTATAAACCAGTGTGCTCTTGGAGCATCCAAGCTCCACGAAGACTCTGAAAGGTAAACAGAACCATTTCACTCCAAACTGCCCCCTCACGAGACTAGCTGCCTGGGTGTCAGAGAGCCCGGATGCTAGTGTCCTTACATCACTCAACGAGGGGGGAGAAAACATGTTATGGATTCATGAGCCTGTGAATCATCTCTTCTCCACCTCAGGACTCTATCCAGTAATGGAACTCCCAACCAAATAAAGATCCAAATATCAACTTCTTAATGGCCTGGAAAGCATTCAGTGATCTTCAAAGCAGGAATCCTGGTAATTCTGCTGGAGAATACAGCTTAAACCTGATGCAAGTTGGGGTCCTCTTTTCCATCTTCAATATATACCCTACAAGTTTCACACTCAGATCCGTCATGGGGTCCTACAGAACAGAACTTGGGGACCTGCCCTCATCTGGATAAAAAGCCTACAGATCTGAGAATAATCACCAGCTTGATAAAGGGAGAGCTTTACATGCTGACTTGCCCCTAGGAAAACGTGGCCTCAAGAGTGCCCCAGACTCTAACAAAGCAGACTGGTTTCTCCCATTAGGGGAAGTAAACAGGTCAAGAGAAAGGGGAGGGGAGTAGTGTTATTATAAATGTCCCTCTTCGTACAAAGGTACAAAAGATGGAAAGTATGAACAGTTTTCCCCCAAATCAGATGACAGATCTTGTCAAGCTCAATTTTTTTTTTTATCATCTCCAGGATGAGAGGTACACTGTTCACTGGTAAACTCTTCCAGTTTTAATGCCCCCAATTGTTTTAAATTTATTATTCTGGGGCGCCTGGGTGGCTCAGTCAGTTGAGCATCCAACTTCAGCTCAGGTCATGATCTCACGGTTCATGAGCTCAAGCCCCACGTTGGGCTCTGTGCTGACAGCGCAGAGCTTGGAGCCTGCTTCACATTCTGTCTCCCTCTCTCTCTGCTTCTCCCCGACTCCCTCTCTGTCTCTCTCAAAAATAAAAATAAACAGAATTTTATTTTTTTTTAATTTAAAAAGTAAAATAAAATTCATTATTCTGAACCAAAAATGGGTCCCACTTAATGTCTACTTGCTGATTCAAATTCTGGGAACATGCAGGAATAACTGCTCCCTGTGCTACATGGAAGACTTTATCAAACAGATTCTCCTTCCCATATGCTACCTACGAACACCGGATAAATCTCCATGATAATACTTATTCAATTTTTTTGCTAATAGGTGTGGTCCTAAAAATGTAGTTTTCTAGACTTCCTGCCATGGGCTGATTTGGTTAAGTCTCAGGAGGCGCCTTGGACTCTACACTGTTTAACAAGCACCCAGTTCCCCCAAAGATCTTTTTTTAAATTTTTTAATGTTTATTTATTCTTTGAGAGAGAGAGAAAGCATGAGCAGTGGAAGGGCAGAGAGAGGGAGACACAGAATCAGAAGTAGGCTCCAGGCTCTGAGCTGTCATCCCAGAGCCTGACGTGGGGCTCAAACTCACAAACCAGGAGATCTGACTTGACCCAGTTGGACGCTTAACCAACTGAGCCACCCACGCACCCCCAAAGATCCTGCTTTTTAAACACAGCATTAGACCACGAGGTTGTTACAGGTAGAGAGATCTTATCATAGTTATTTCTGTATCCCTGACATTTAGTAGAGGGTGTTGAATAAGTCTTTATTGAATAAAATAATTAAACATAAAAAGAGTGAATAAAGAGTTTTAGAGAGAGCTATCATTAGTAAATTATCTAGAAGTGTTTTCCTTTTCAGAATAAACTTAACTAGGTTTCTTCACAACGGACCCTCCTAATCCTGCCACTCTCCTCTGAAACACTATAGTTGTCAATATTCCAGTTAAAATGTTGTGTCTGCAGTCTAACTCATCTTCCATATGCTCCTGGTTTAGGGACAATTGCCTCCTTTGATCAGAACACAAGAATGCTCGGAAGACAGTGTAAGACTGAGTTACTTCTTTCGACAGCTAAATGTCTCTATTGGCCGACTCTGTACTTATACTCAAATAAAACTTCTACAAACTACTCCTCGTCTTGAATAGAAGCAGTTAATTTTTTTAATGAATTGTAGCACTTTCCTCCTACCCCTATTAAATTTCATCTTATTATTTTCAGCTCATTGTTCCAGCCTGTCAGAAGACTTGAATCGTGATTCTATCATCCACATTAGCTAGTCCTCCCAGCTTTGTGTGAAATTTTTCTAAGAGGTTTGCATGAACATTTAGTAAGACATTTTTTGTGTCTTCATCTCCAATTCAATAATTAAAATGTTAAAACATGACAGTGAAAGGGCCAGAGCCAGAGAGGGGGGAAGAGAGAGAGAGAGAAAGGAAAGGGGGGGGGACAAATAGGGGAGGGGCATAAAGAAGGGCAGACACAGAATCTGAAGCAGGCTCCAGGCTCTGAGTCGTCAGCACAGAGCCCGATGCAGGGCTCGAACTCACAAACTGTGAGATTATGACCTGAGCCAAAATCAGATACTTAACCCAGGCACCCCAAACAACACAAGCTTCTTACACATTTTCAGAGTATAGCTATTGCACCACCTCTAAACCCACCTAACTGTGCTTACTTCCTCTTATCAAGATGAAAGATGTCAGAAGATCCTGATGCTCTAGAAAGAGCTTGGACTACGAGACTTGAATATATTCCAAGCTCTCCCTGCCACAAACTTACCGTGTGAAATGGAGTCAATCTTTCAGTCTTCCATTTCAGTGAGGAATCTGAATCAGGTGACTGCTCAGATCCCTACTGGCTCTACAATCCCACAATCCCTGGCATCTTGATGAAATGTGGCACTTTCACCACCAGTAAACCCTTCAGAGGGTAAAAGAAGTTATTTGGGCATAACTTGTTACTAGTAAACTTCTTCTGGTTCCTAGTGATACGATTCTAAATTCCAAAAGCTATTCGTTTCATGATACATTCTAAAATGTTGCAGTCCTTGCTCCCCTTACAGGCAATGGAAACCAACAGCTGCACTGAGGTACAAAATTTGCACTGAAGTACAGAATTCTGGGAGCTGACATGGAGTTAGGGCACCACTTACAGGCCAACCCTCGCTCAGGGGTATGGACAAATCTAACCTGACAGTTGTGTGAATCAACATCAAAGTCTCTCATCTGCAATTTCTGAAATCTCTACTCTGCAGGGGCACCTGGTGGCTCAGTGGGTTAAACGTCTGGCTTCGGCTCAGGTCACAATCTCACAGTTTGTGGGTTCGGGCCCCACATCAGGCTCTGTGCTGACAGCTAGCTCTGAGCCTGGAACCTGCTTCGGATTCTGTGTCTCCCGCTCTCTAACCTTCCCCTGCTCATGCTGTCTCTCTTTCTCAAAAATTGATGAAACATTTTTAAAAAATGAAATGTCTACTTTGCATTATAAAAGCTGAGACAGTTACTGCCCTCAGGTTTTCGGCAATGACCTGCTTTACCATGAACTCTCAAAGGTCACTAGTCCCGGTTACCTGCACACATTTCTAAGTTCGTGGTTGACTACCTCTCGGTCTAACGATCTGAATATACCTAAAGCAGCTGATGCTCTCTTACTTTTACTTATTCATCTCAGTCCTTAAGTCTTTATTCTATCTCTCAGTTTCTTAATTCCTGTTTTTAAATAGACAGGAAGGAAATAGCATTTGGGTAAGTCTGTGTTATCTTCAACTGTTAACACTGCCCCATCTTCCTTTAAAAATGGAACAATCTTTTAGTATTTTTCTTGCTCTCAAATTCCTTTTTTTTTTTTTCAACCCTCATTTTACCCCTTTTCAGTCCTTCATGATATGGTGATCTTTTGTTAGGTGACTTTAAAATGTGCATAAGAGAAAAAAAGACTGGACTTTTGTAGAACCCAAGTTAAAAAGCAGAAACTAGCCAATAGGTAAAGCAGGAAGGCTGAGTTAGTGAACCAGAATTAGGCAGCTGCTTGAGAAGGCCATTTCCAAGTCCTCAGAGAACCACTCAAAGAGATTAAACAACACAGAGGCTTTGCACTTCAGAGGACAGACCAATAAAGAAATGTGGCTACCAGAAATTACATTCATTTAGTGCTCATAGAATAGGCATTTAAAAAGCAATTAAGCCCTTTCTTCTGAAAAATGACCAATTTAATGTTTCATTTTATCTTTGCTCTGAGATTTTTTTATTTATGAGAACAAAAAGAGTAATTAATCAAATTATGTATTGTTTTCCAATAAAGACACCTTAATATAAAATTAAAACCACAAGATTGTACAATCTAGTGTTATATCCCTAACTCTGTTCCTCGTATCTAAAGAAGGACTACATAGTGAGTCTAATCTATTTTCAACAAGCTCTATTAATGATCTATTGTCTCTGTAAAAATGATCTATTGTAACCCAAAAAGGAATAATTTGTAGGAGAAGTTCATTTTCCAAAGATTTACCCCAGGCCCCCTGTAAGTTATCTCAGTGTGACGCTGTCACAGGGAAAGTAAAATGTTCATGATACAGAATTCAAATGTGGTAACAAGGAGATCAGAAGATAACAATGAAGCTAACAGAAGACATCGAAGCTTAAAAAGATTTTGGTTTTTTCTTTCTTCTTCCTCTTAAAGCACCATGCAGCAGTCATCTAAGGGAAATCCTAGGTGATATATTTTCCCATTCTAATCCCAGATGCCAAAATTTGGAGGATTTCAGCATGATACCACATTTTTAACTTTTAAAGTGACCTCAAACTACTTTTCTGGATCATGTAGCTGTGCAGGAGGCACAGAGCTATATTTTAATCTAAAATATCCAGATTTCTAACCCTTCCTTGCCAACCCAATGGGACCAGTACGAAGGGCAACTTGAGAAATACCTTAAGGACTAGCGTATACTGATTTTTATACTGATTTTTCTTTATTAATTACTTTTAAAAAAAACAGGTCTATACAAACAACCTAGAAGTTCATCATGTTTAGCAGTAATCCTAGAAAGTATTTCAAACTTGTCCAGAAGGCACTGGAAATCACGTAACTACTGTTCTTACAGAGTAGAACTAATGAACTAAAGGGATTTCTTTCTCCCAGATGACTATTTTAGGCATTTGTATTTGATTAAGTGGTGATTTACTAGGTGATTAACCTAGGAATAGAGGGGAACTTCCTCAACTTGCTAAAGAGTATCTACCCAAAACTTTGAGCTAACATCATACTTAACGGTTATATTCTGGAAGCTTCTCACTAAGATCAGGAACAAAGCAAGGATATTTCTCCTCACAGTGCTTTTCAGCATCATACTGGAAGTCCCAGTTAATGCACTAAAACAAGAAAAAGAAACAAAGAGTATACAAAAGTAGGAAGGAAGAAAGAAAACTATCTTTGTTCACAGACAACATGATCATCTAAGTAAAAATCCAAAAGAATCAACAACTAACACCAACAAAAACTCCTGGAACCAGTAAGTGATTATAGCAAGGCTGCATTAAATGCTGAGGAGGATGTGAAGCAACAGAACTTTCACTCATTGCTGGTGTGGATACAAAATAATACAGTCACACTGGAAGATACTTTGGTGGTTTCTTATAAACTAAAGATACTCTTAACATACCATCTAGAAATTGTGCTCCTTTGTATTTACCCAAAGGAATGGAAAACTTATGCCCACACAAAAACCTGTACATAGATGTTACAGCAGCTTTATTCTTAACTGCCAAAACTTGGAAGAAAATCCAATGTCCTGGAGTAAGTGAATGGATAAATAAACCTCAGCACATCCAGACAATGGGATGCTATTCAGCACTAAAAAGAAATGAGTGGAGCACCTGGGGGGCTCAGTTGGTTGAGGGTCTGACTCTTGATTTCAGCACAGGTTGTGATCTTACAGGTTCATGTGATAGAGCTTCACATTGGACTCTACGCTGACAGTATGGAGCCTACTTGGGATTCTCTCTCCTCTCTGTGTGCTCTCGCTCTCTCTCACTCGCTCTCTCTCTCTCTCTCTCTCTCTCTCTCTCTCTCAAAATAAATAATCTCCAAAAATAAAAATGAACTATTGTTTCAAAGGGGCACATGCACCCCAATGTTTACAGCAGTGCTATCAACAATGGCCAAAGTATAGAAAGAACCCAAAGGTCCATCAACAGATGAATGGATAAAGAAGATGTGGTTTATATATACATATACATACACACATATATACAACAGAGTATTACTCTGCAATCAAAAGAATGAAATCTTGTCATGTGCAACTACATGGATGGAACTGGGGGGTATTATGCTAAGGGAAATTATTCAGAGAAAGACAAATATCATGTGACTTCACTCATATGAAGAATTTAAGATACAAAGCAGATAAACACAAGGGAAGGGAAGCAAAAATAATAACAATAACACAGAGGGGGGACAAAACATAAGCGACTCCAAAATATGGAGAACAAAGGGGTGCTCGAGGGGTGGGCAAATGGGGGGACAGGCAAATGGGTAAGGGGCATTAAGGAATCTACTCCTAAAATCACTGTTGCACTATATGCTAACTAATTTGGATGTAAATTAAAAAATAAATTATTTTAAAAAAGAAAGAAGTACCCATGTTGCCAAATAAGCTGGAAGAAGAAAAAGAAATGAGCTATCAAGCTATGAAAAGACATGGAGGAAACATAAATGTATTTAAGTGAAAGCCAATCTGCAAAGGCTATGTGCTTACATGATTCCAACCATATGACATTTTGCAAAAGGCAAAACTATGGAGACAGTAGAAAGAGCAGCGGTTGCTAAGAGTCAGGGGCAAGAAAGGGATGAACTGGTGGAGCACAGAGGATTTTTAGGGCAATGAAACTTTCTGTATCACTGTAATGGTGGCTACATCATTATATACTCATCAAGCCACACAAAGTATATACCACCAGCGCAAACCATGACCTTTGGGTGATAATGTGTCAATATAAACTCACCAGTTGTAACAAACATGCCACTCTGGTGAGAGGTGTTGATAATGCATGTGTTGAGGGCAGGGGACATAAGGCAAATCTCTGTATCTGCTCAGTTTTGCTCTAAAACATATCTAGCTTAAAAAGTGATTGGGACGCCTGGGGGGCTCAGTTGGTTAAGCATCTGACTTCGGCTCAGGTCATGATCTCATGGTTCATGAGTCTGAGCCCCACATAGGGCTCTGTGCTGACAGCTCAGAGTCTGCAGCCTGCTTCAGATTCTGTTTCTCCCTCTCTCTGCCCCTTCCCCTCCTGCACTCTGTCTCTCTCTCTCTCTCAAAAATAAACATTTAAAATAATTAATTAGGGGTGCCTGGGTGGCTTAGTTGGTTGAGCATCTGACTTCAGCTTAGGTCATGATCTTGCAGTCCGTTCCATGTGTTCAAGCCCTGCATCAGACTCTGTGCTGACAGCTCAGAGCCTGGAGCCTGCTTCAGATTCTATGCCTCCTTCTCTCTCTGACCCTCCCCTGTTCTTGCTGTCTTGCTCTCTCCAAAATAAATAAAACATTAAAAATTTTTAAATAAATAAAAATAATAATGAATTAATCAAATGCTAACTATATATGTGTATATCTCCACATCCTAAATGATGGAACTTGTGAATGTAATTTATTGGAAAAGAAAAATCTTTCTAGATATAACGAAGGAAAGGATCTTGAGGTGAGATGAATCTAGATTACCCAAGTGGGCCTTCAATCTAATGACAAGTGTCCTTAATAACAGAAGAGGAGGAGAAGCCACAGATCCAGAGGCAGAGTTTGGAGACATGTTGCCACACCTGGAGCCATCAGTAGCTGGGAAAGATAAGGAAAGATGCTTCCCAAGAGACTTCAGAAGGAGCACAGCCCTCCCAATACCTGAATTTCAGACTTCTGGTCTCCAGAACTGTAAGAGAATGAGTCTCAATTGTTTTAAACCACCACACTGGTGACAGCTTCTTGAAGCAGCCCCATGAACTTCATATACCAGTTTATACACCAATTTAGTAGAATAATATGGAGTAGGCAAGTTTTAAAGACTCAAGTCTCCCTTTTTTTTTACTACCCACCACAATCCCCTTCTGCCACCTTCAAAGCCAGTTGTGCCTAGTCAAGTCTTTCTCTTTTTTTTAATGTTTACTTATGTATTTTGAGAGAGCAAGCATGCATGCAGCAGGAGCAGAGAGAGAGGGAGAATCCTAAGCAGGCTCCATGCGGTCAGTGCAGAGCCCAATGCAGGGCTTGATCTCATGGTTCTCATGGTTCATGAGATCAGGACCCAATGGGAGATCAAGAGTAGGATGCTTAACCGACTGAGCCCCCCCAGGTGCCCTAGTCAAGTCTTTCTTATATCACATCACTGTAACTTTGCTTCAATCATTAAATTTCCTTCTCTGGCTTATACCTCCCTCTTTCACTTACAAGTGCACTTATAATTACACTGGGCCCACCCTGATAATCCAGTATAGCCTCCCTATCTCAGAGTCCTTAACTTAATTATGTGTGCAAAGCACTTTTTACTATATAAGGTAACATATTCACAGATGCCAGGGGTTAGGATGGAGACATTTGGGGTCAGAAGCATTAATCTGCCTACTCTACATAAATATGTGCCCTTGGATAAATGTATCACAAAACTAGATGACAGGAACTGACACAACCATGGACACCTGGGTGGCTCCGTCAGGTAAACATGCGGCTCTTGATTTAAGCTCTGGTCACGATCTTACCATTCATGGGACAGAGCCCCACATTGGGCTCCATGCTGACAGTGTAGAGCCTGCTCAGAAGTCTCACTCTCTCCCTGCCCCTCCCCTGATCACTGTCTGTGTGTCTGTCTGCCGGCCTGTCTCTCTCTCTCTCAAAATAAGTAAATAAATAAAACTTTAGGGGCACCTGGGTGGCTCAGTCAGCTAAGTGTCCAACTTCAGCTCAGGTCATGATCTCATGGTTTGTAAGTTCGAGGGCCATGTTAGACTCTAGGCTGAGAGCTCAAAGCCTGGTCCTACTTTGGATTCTGTGTCTCCCTCTCTCTCTGGCCTTCTCCCATTTACACTCTATTTCTCAATCTCTCTCAAAAATGAATAAACATTTTAAAAAATAAAATAAACAAAACTTTAAAAAAACTGTCACAATCACAAAATAAAAAATGAGAGAGAGAACTACAAAGCCTACATGGCATCAACTCTACATTCAGTGACGCCATGTTAATAGCTTTAAATCAGCCACAGTGGGATGACCAAAAAGCACAGAAATTGGCAAATGTGACAAATCAGGGCTGTGTTATTTTCTTTTCCCAGAGAATCCTTGTTAAACATTTGCCAGCACAGCATAAATTATAAATACATTCACTGTGTTTAAGAAGCCAGAATATGGAACATATTAAGTAGAGACACAGAAGATATTTTTAAAATTTTTTTAATGTTTTATTTATGTTTGAGATAAAGACAGGGTACAAGTGGGGGAGGGGGGCAGAGAGAGGAAGAAAGAATCCAAAAAGCAGGCTCCAGGTTCTGAGCTCTCAGCACAGAGCCCAACACAGGGCTCGAACCCACAGACTTGAGATCATGACCTGAGCCAAAGTCAGACATTTAACCAGCTGAGCCACCCAGGTGCCCCAAGACACAGAAAATATTAAAAATATATATGTAACTTATTGGAATGAAAATATAGGAAATGAAAACTATACTAGGTAAATATAAAAGTAAGTTGAAGTTTGAAGAAGAAAAGATCAGTGGAAGACAAAGCAATAAAAACTATAAAATAAAACACAGAAAGAAGAAAATCTTTTTTCCAACCAAAACATCTCATGTGTTTATTCCTGAACCAATATACTGATGCAAAATCATAACAGAGAAGTCATTTCCCAGATAAAACTGGTCTACAGGCCGAGTAACGGGGAGGTGATGAACCAGAGCACAGGACTTGCGGGCGGCAGAATAGACGTGGGCCATCTCATGCACGATCCCTTACAGGCCCAGCTTCGCTCTTCTCCAGTGCCGCCTCTTGGAGTTGTACCTGATTTTGTTACCAGTTTTCATCCGAATCCACTGGGGAATGGGACGATTCTGCTTTTGTTTCTTGGCCAGGAATCGCTTGATCCTGAAAGTCTTGTGAGAAGACATGGCGAGAAACAGCCAGCTGTATGCACCACGATGGCGGAAAAGAAGAAATTAAAAAAAATTTTTTTAATGGTTTTTATTTTTGAGAGACAGAGAGAGACAGCGTGAACAGGGAGGGGTCAGGGAGAGAGGGAGACACAGAATCGGAAGCAGGCTCCGGGCTTTGAGCTGTCAGCACAGAGCCCGACACAGGGCTCAAACCCACAAACCGTGAGATCATGATCTGAGCTGAAGCCAGACGTTTAACTGACTGAGCCACCCAGGCGCCCCAAGAAGAAATTTTTAAAATAAATACATCAACAGGGAACCTGGGTGGCTCACTTGGTTAAGCATCAGACTTCAACATCATCAGTGAGCTCTAGGAAATTTCAAGTGGCCTAACAGATGTATAATTCAAGTTCTAAAATGACATATAGGGGAGAAACAAAAAAAAATGTGAAAAAAAATTATGGCCAAAAAATTATCCCCATCTGATAAAAACTGAAACTCAGGTCAGAGGAATTCAAGGACTCCCAAGTACATGGAACATTAAGAAAATGACAGCAAGGGAAATCATGATCAATAGCTTAAATCCAGTGCTAAAGATAAAACCCTAAAAGTGATCAAAGGAAAATGGCACATTATATATAGAAGAACAGAAATAATGCAAATCAGATGACAATGGAAGAGGATTTTTAAAGAAGTGAGGGAAGAAATCTTTCAACCTACAATTTTACACTCTGTACAAATATCTTTCCAAACAAAAGGTGACAGACTTTGGGAGGAATATCAGTATAATGGAGGCACAGGAATTTCTAGCATGTCCCTCCTCCCCACCCCCCCCCCACAAAAAACATCTATATGAATAAGTATCCAAAGGTGAAAGTAACTTCACAAGAGCTAAGGATTCCAGGAGGATTATAGCAACTGACTGAAGCACTGAAGTAAGAAAAGATACACTGAAGAGGGTAGGAAAGATAGTTTCACATCACTCTCACATTACTCACGCCTCTCCCCAAAGGCCAAGCAAAGCCCAAGCAGCCCAGTGCAGGAAGAGGCACTCTCTCTATGGGGGAAAGAGAGTGAAGTGACCACCAGACTTCACCACAGAAGCCAGAGTCACCCTGCCCTACTACCAAGCCCATTCCTGTGGCCCCAGGTGGCTCCCAGTGAATTCCCATGAACACAGGCTCCCAGCCCACACTAGGGCCAGGCCAACCTCTGCAGACCTAGACTCTAAACAGGGTCCCACAGGCTCTGGATCCCCGCCCACCACAGCACCAGGCCAGGTCCCATAAACGAAGGCTCCCAACCTATCTCATGCCAGACAGGCTCCCACACACCCAACATGTCGCAGACACACACTATCCCT
Source organism: Suricata suricatta (assembly GCF_006229205.1). Lineage (NCBI taxonomy): Eukaryota > Metazoa > Chordata > Mammalia > Carnivora > Herpestidae > Suricata > Suricata suricatta. Next base: position 126,173,454 of record NC_043702.1, on the reverse strand, counting down.
AGGCCCCAGCTTATAAGTCCACTCCATGTCACAGACACACACTATCCCTAGGCCCCAGCTTATAAGTCCACTCTAAGGGCCCCAGGTTCCAGGCTCACCCTAGTGCCAGGCCAGCTCCATTAAAACCAGGCTCCCAGCCTGTCCCACCACCACACAGAGTCCTGTGGGCCAAGACACTGGGCCCACCCCAGTGGTCCCTGGCACCTGGTTGGCTCCCGTGGACCTACTATGCAGTGGCACTCACACAGACCCAGGTCCCAGGCCCATCACCACAGGTTCAAGCACCAGGCCCACTCCAAGCTCCAGGACCAAGCCTGCAAGTCAGGTACCAGATTAGTCTCTGACCCAAGCATGAAGCCTGCACACCTTCTGACCCAGGCACCAGACCTGCAAGCCCAAGGACTCCAGAAGCCTGCAGACAGCACCAGGTGACACCCAGAACCCCTGGGGAAGGGAAGGCGCTGACTAGTGAAGGACTTTGTTTGCCAAGTCTAGTCTGCAAAGCCCGGAAGAGGAACCTGCTTTCTGAAATGCATGGACACCAATCCAAGGCCATAAGGATCATGCGAAACCAGGGAAACAGGACACCACTAAAGGAAAGTCATGGAACTCCAAAGACTGACTCTAAAGAAACAGAGATCTGTGAAGTGTGGTAAGGTTCTTATAGTTACATTTAAAGTGTATAAAATCACTTGGAGGTAAATAGCTTAATTAAAAGCTATGTACTACAGGGACGCCTGGGTGGCTCAACCTGCTTTGGATTCTGTGTTTCCCTTTCTCTCTCTCTCTGCCCCTCCCCTGCGTGTGCTCTCTCAAAAATAAATAAATAAAAGTTGAAAAAATAGCAAGAACCAAATATTTGTACTTACAAGAAGTCCATTTTAAATATAAAGACATCAAGTTAAAAGTAAAAGAATGAAGAAAAAACACAATATACCATGGTAACATTAATCAAAAGAAAGCTGGAATGGCTATATTAATATCAAAGTTGACATTAGAGCAATGAATATTACTAGGAATAAATAATAAAGAGATCAATTTATCAAAATAATATAACAATGCTAAAAGTTCACATGTCTGATAACAGCGTTTCAAAATAAACATAGTGGGGGTGCCTGAGTGGCTCAATTGGTTAGGCATCCGACTCTTGATCTTGGCTCAGGTGATGATCTCATGGTTTCATGGGTTCAAGCCCCATATCAGGCTCTGTGCTGGCAGCATGAAGCCTGCCTGGGATTCTCTCTCTCCATGCTCTCCGCCCCTCCCCCACTCACACTGTGTGTGTGTGTGTGTCTGTCTCTCTCAAAATAAATAAACATTTAAAAAATAATAAACATAGTGGAACCAATAGACCTATAATGAAAAGAGTCAAATCATTAATTATACTTAGAGATTTCAATATCACTCTATTAGTAATTAACTGAATAAGCAGACACAAAATCAACTAGTATATAGGAAATTTAAATGACATTTAAACCAAACTGACCTATACTGAAATATTCGAACCAGCAACAGAATGAATACATATTCTGTTATGCACATGGAACATTTACTTGTATAAAACATATTCTGAGCTCTTAAACTAATCTCAACAAACCTAAAAGAATTCAAGGTATCTTCTCAAACAATAATGGAACTAAATTAGAAATAAAACACAGACACTATATAATAGAAACTATCTAACCTATAGATAAAATAAATAATCAAAAGTGAAGTTAAGAAGTATCTTAAACTGTATAAAAGTGAAAAATCTCAGTATTTGTTAATTACAGCTAACGGGGCTTTGAAATTTAGTTAATAAATTCCCTTATTAGAAAATAAGGTTTGGAACACATGGGTGGCTCAGTCTATTAAATGTCTGACTTCGGCTCAAGTAATAATCTCACAGTTTGTGAGTTTGAGCCCCACATCCAGCTCTCTATCAACAGAGAGCTTGCTTTGGATTCTTTTCCCTCCACCCCCACCCCACCCCACCCCACCCCCAGTTACGCAGGTTCTCCCACACTCTCTCTCTCTCAAACATAAACAAACATTAACAAAAAAGAAAGAGAGTGCCTGGGTGACTCAGTCGGTTGAGCATCCAACATCAGCTCAGGTTGTGATCTCGTGGTTTGTGAACTCGAGCCCCAGGTCAGGCTCTGTGCTGACACCTCATAGCCTAGAGCCTTCTTTGGATTCTGTGTTTGTCTCTCTCTCTGCCCCTCCCTGCTTTTGCTCTCTCTCTCTCTCAAAAATAAATAAACATTTTAAAAAAATTTTTTAAGAAAATAATAAAGGTTTCAAATAAGTGACATCTTTCACCTTAAGGAACTAGGAAAAGGAGAGTAAATTAAACGCACTGTGTGGGTAAATAAATAATAAAGGTTACAGTGAAAACCAAGAAGATAAAAACAATAGGGAAAATTGATTAAATGAAAAACAAGGTTTTTTAGGAAATTAGTAAAATCACAAACTCCTAGCCAGACTGATGAAAAAAAGGAGAAGGAAAAGAATTGTTAATATCAGGAATGAGAAAGGTAACATCGTGACAACATCCATGGATATTAAAATAATAATAAGGAAATAGTACAAACTTTATGCCAATAAATTTGACAATTTAGGTGAAATGAACTAGATTCTTAAAAGACACGAACTCAAAGCTCACTCAAGAAGAAGTAAATAAATTGAACAGTCCTACAGCTGTTTTAAAAATTGAATTTTACCCTGTGTTTATTGCAGCATTATTTATAATAGCCAACTTGTGGAAGCAGCCCAAGCCCAAGTGTCCATTGAGAGATGAATGGATAAAGATGTGGTATGGGGGGGGGGGGGGGAGGAAGATGTATGTGTATAAATATATATATATGCACATACATACCCACAAAGGAATATTAAATGAAGTGTTGCCATTTGCAACAACATGGATGGAGTTATACAGTATAATGCTAAGTGAAATAAATCAGAGAAAGACAAATACCATATGATTCACTCACATGTAGAATTTAAGAAACAAAACAAATGAAAAGGGAAAAAAAGACAAACCCAAAAAACCAGACTCTTAACTGTAGAGAACAAACAGATGGTCACCAGAGGCGAGGAGGCTGGGAGGATGGGTGAAACAGGTGAAACAGACAAGAGTACACGTATCAAGACGAACACGGTGTAATGTACAGAACTGCTGAATCATTATATGGTACACCTAAAACTACTGCAAGCCTGTATGTTAACTACACTGAAATCAAATTTTTTTTACCTGAATTTAGTGTTTAAAACCTTTCCATAAAGAAAACTCCAGCCCACATGGCTACACTGGTGAATTCTACCAATCATTTAAGGAAGAAATACTACCAATTTTATACAAACTCCTCCAGAAAATTGAAGAGGAGAGGCCATTTCCCAACTTATTCAATAAGGCCCCGATTAAACTGATTCCAAACCTAAACAAAGACATTATAAGAAAAGTAAATTGTAGAAAAACATCTGTCACAGACATAGATGCACAATCTGTAAGCAAGGTATTAGCAAGTTGAATTTTACAATATATAAAAAGGATATCACATCATGCCCCACAAAGTTAGCTTTATTTAACATTTGAAAATCAATCAATATAACTTACCATATCAACAATCTAAAATAGAAAAATCACACATTATCTTGATAAAAGTAGAAAAAGTATTTAACAAACACCAAAAGGCATTCCTGATTAAAAAAAAAAAAAACTCTCAACAAACTGAGAATAGAAAGAAATTTCCTCAATCTAGTAAAAGGCAGCTATGAAAAACCTAAAACCAACATAATACTGAATAGTGCAAAGCTAAATGGGCCCTCCTTAAGAATAGGAATAAGACAAGGATGCACATTCCCATTTCTATTCAACACAGTGGAGGTTCTGGCCACTACAATTAGACAAGAAAAAGAAATAAAATATACCCATATTGGAAAGAAAAAAATCAAATGCATTTATGTATTCACAATTACAATAAAATACAAACATTTCTAAATGCCAAAAACATATATTATGAGAGATTTTTTTTAAAAATGACCACATGCTGAAAGATTATTTATATAAAAGACTTGTATAACAAATAGAAAATGGAAAGATTAAGTCATAATTTTAAAAATAATTACCTCTAAATAAAGAACAATGTGGAGTGGACAGAGAAATTCAGAACTTCTCTGAGTATATCTTGTTTTATACATTTAATTTTGAACTCATGTACATAGTTTACATGGCTGTAAAAAACTTAAATTTTAAAAAATCATTCCAAAAAAAGTTAAAATAAAATGAAACTAAAGAACCTAAATGTGTATCCATCTGGTCACTAACCACGTAGAGAAGAAGACCAAAGTAACTTCAAAAATAGACTCCAGACCATATTGTTGGTGGAAAGCTGGTATTATTATTCTGAGATTCGGGTGTGTATTGTGGGATAAAGCAAATGAGTGATTATGTGATATTCTATCATTCCTGTTGCAAACCAAGCATTCTCAGAATACTTAGAGAGAGAACTGGAATTCCTACAGCCACATAACTAATTATTGTCATTCAATGTCAAAGAAATCCAAAGACTGGAGAGTCTAAGAAAACCTGGGAACACTTAGTTACTTTTGGCTTCTAGGTAAATATGAGTTTATCATCTTTGGAAGTTTTCTATGAATAGAATAATAGCATAAATAAGGTTATTACATAAAATGTTCATTGAAAAGCTAAGCTCCATTTCTCTTGGCCGCATCAAACATTTTTAACAGTAAGAGTCTTGATCAAGTTAAAAATAGCATGGTAAAGCAAAAGACTCAAGAGCCCTGGGTTCAAGCCCTGAATCAGTTGAGGCTGATTCTGAACTGTGGGTACTGAACTGGATAATCTCCATGGTCTCTTGAAATTTTCAAATTCTGTCATGATTCCACTAATGCCATCAAGCAGCCTAGCTCTTCAATTCAGTTTCATTAGTAATAGCCTGATTCCTCAGAAAATGTCTAACCTCACTTGAAAGGTGCATAGTGTATATATGTATGTGTGTGTGTATATTCAGTGTGTGTGTGTGTGTGTATTCAGAGTGTGTGTGTGTGTGTGTGTGTAGTATATGTATATAAATGTGGTGTATACACACACACACACACACACACTATACACCTTTCAAGTGAGATTGGAGATATGCATACGTGTATAAATTTACACATACACACACACACATATATATATACACACACACATATATGTATAAATTAATGATATCCCAAGCCTCCACAACCAGACCACAGCAGAACATTGGCACCAATGTGTTTATCTGGCAGAAAAAGTAACAGAGACTATATCATTAGGGGGATAGCTACAATAAAAATCTCAAGATTGGAAAGCCTGAACAATACCAATTTACCACAAGAGTCTACAAATTGAAGACCACATTTGCCAGACATGGAATTCCTAAAAGGATTATCTCTGATGATGAGCCACAGCCATCCCGAAAGGAATTCCACATCATGCCAAAACATGAGATTCTGAACACTTCACAGTCAGTCCACAGTAGCACAGAGCCAAGCCCTTCACAAGGGGTTAGTGGTGAAAAGCTGAAAGCCTAAAACTCTAAAACACATTAGACTAGGCTGAGACTAATGATAAAGGCCCCTGCCTCAGACTATTTGAGGCAAGGAATGCACTGTGGGCAACTTTCAATTCCCTTCCCCAGTTATTACAGTCTCCGCATCTTCCCTCAGCACTACTGTCTATGCATGGAATGTGAGAGCCTACGGCACTGAGTCTACTCCTCACACAAACATTGTAAAACTGAATAAAAATAGATACAATAAACAACTCACACCACCAGGCTCCGGTCTAACCCCTTAGTCTGTGTGAAATCCTATCCCTTGCAAGTTATGGTTGACACCAAACATTGAAACAGGAGATATTCTTGCTGGTGATGGTTTGTTTAAAATGACACCACAGTCCCACTGGGAACATTCTAGAAAATATCAATATTTTGTTTAATCAGCTCAGCAAGTACCTTATCAGCACAATCCTATCTTCATCAAGGTTTTTTGATGGCAAGTAACAGAAGTCACTCAAGCTATCTTAGGAGAAAAAGAACTATACTCTATTGCATAGATTGTAGGGGTATAGCGTGGAAGCCAAGAACAAGTACTGCAGTTGGTCCTCATGAGTGCTGTGATTAGAAATTGGAACGATATTAAGAGTCAAGGCAGGATGATCCTCATCTCTATCTTTCTTATACATCAAGTTTCCTCTCTCCCCCTATTTACAGCATAAAATGGCTACATACGGCACACAGACTCTAAAATGACCCTCAATGGTCCCACATTCATACACATACGCTTGTGTAATCCCTGACAGCCCCAAATGAGGTCTGGACCCTGAAACTCACTTCTGATAGAGAACACAACAAAAATAATGGTATGTCACTTCTGAGATTAAGTTAAAGAGAAATGTGGCTTCCATCCTGCAGACTTTCTCTCCTTGTTCATTATGAGTGACACCACTCCTGTATTATTATCTGATCTATGAAGAGACCCCCATGGAAAGAAACTGAGGGAGTCCTCCAAACAGCCAGTGAGAAATTGAGACCCTCTAGCCAAAAGTCCATGAGGAACTAAATCTCGTCAATAACTATATAAATGACAGTGATCTTAAAAACAGATTCTACCCCAGGTGAGCAGCCCCAGCTAAAACCCTAATGGAAGCCTTGTGAGAGATCTTGAGGCAAAGGCATCTAGCTAACCCATGTCTGGATTCGTGACGCACAAAAAACGAGGTAATTAACGTCTAAAAGTCCTTAAATATGGGGGAAACTATTTATATGTAGATAACTAATACAGACTGTAGTACCACAACAAATTCCTAAATATATGGAATGGCTTTAGAACCAGACAGTAGATGGAGACCAAACAGATCTTAAGGAACATGTTTAAAGAAAGCCTAAATTGGCTTAACCATATTTTTAGTAGAAATATGAACTTCAGAGATGCTGCTATCAAAGCCTGAAAAAAGAAGTTAGGAGTTGGAAACTAAAAGGAGAAGGACCCTCTTTACATAGGGGCAGAAAGTTTAGAAATACGGTTGTCTGCAGTTACATGGGAAGTGGAAAATGTTCCTAACACGGTAGATACTCTGGTTAAGGAAATTTCCAAGTAGAACAGTGAAAATGACAACTGGTGTCTTCTTGCTCCTTACAGTAAAATGCAACAGGAGAAAGATACATGAGGAGGACTATTAAACAAAAAGAAGCCAGGAATTAATTGATGGCTGTATGAATTCACAGACACTTCAGATGGCAAACACCGTAAAATTAAGAAACGGCTTCCAGGCAAGGAGCAAATCAAGAGAACTTCCAGGAGAACATGGGTGAAAGGTAAACCTGAGGAAATAACCTTACAACGCTTTATTCAGACCTCAGAAAAAACAACGGTGATGACTGATGATAATATTCAGTCACACAAAAGTCCCTTTAAAGAGACTAAGAGGTGTCTCACAGAGTCTCTCAGAAAAGTCTTCTTAGATGTTTACATGCATCGCCCCTCATCTATTACAAGAGTTCAGTATGAATAAAGCTTTTCCCAAAGAAATTTGTGAGTACAGGCTTGGTCTAATGGAACTCCAAGGTTCAAATGGACATTCAAAGGGAGCCCACACATTTTTGAGAGAATTATATCAGCAGAAACACTACCAGCTTCTGCTAAAGGGAACAGAGGCAGTATAAAATGAAAAAACAAGACAGTTTTACTGGTAGAGAGCAGGCTGAGAAAACTAGTCAGTTCAAATTCATATTACCTTCAATACAAAAAGAATGATTCACAGGGTACAACCAAGAGCCCAGAGAGCCAAGGCAAGAGCCATAGAGAATGATTCTCCAGACTTGAGACACACCCAAGGAATTTCTAACGTTTTCTTGTCCAGATCTTGGAACTTCTATAAACTAGTGACTCCTCTGTGACCTCCATTCCCCATGCCTTTTTGAACAAGAACGTCTATACAAGTTACTCTGTGTGTGTCCCACAATGGTGTTTGTGTGCATGTGGGCAGACAGTGTCTCTCTTTAGCCGTACATGTTTAGAGGAACTGTGTTGAAGCAGCTATATGTAAGGAACTATTCTCAATGCCCCTCACCCAAACCTGGATCTAGAAAATGAGATTCTAGACTTTGAATTGACAATGCTGAAATGTCATACTCCTGCCTGGGGGTGAGTATATTTTGTACATAAGAGAGACATGAACCACTCGGGGGTCAGAGGACAGGCTGTGGTAGGCAGCCTCTAAGACGGCTGGCAATACCTGACTCCTAATATTTACATCCTTGTGTAACCATCTACCCCTGAGTGTGGAATGGACCTAGCCATTTTCTTTTAATGGACAGAAGATGACAGAAGTGATGCAATATCACTTCTAAGATTAAGTTACAAAGTGACTGTGGCTTCCATTCTGTGCACTCTTTCTCTCTCACTCTTATGTTCTCTGACAGAAGCCAACTCCCCCATGGAGAGGCCTATAAAGCAAGGACCTTAGGGAAGCCTCCAACCAACAACCAGCAAGGAACTGGGAGCCTCTGTCCAAAGCCCGTGAGGAAGTGAATCCTACCAATAACCAAGTGAGTGAGAATGGAAGCAGATCCTACTCCAGTCATACCTCCAGATGAAACCACAGCCCTGGCCAATCAAAGTGTACAGCACTTTGCAGACTTGTGAGAGAGAATGACATAGAGGTACACATCTAAGTCATTCCTAGATTTCCAAGCCACAGAAACTATGAGATAATCAGTATTTCTTGTCTAAAGGTATTAACTTTTAGGTAGTAAGTTATTCACCAACAGCTAATACAATGGCCCAGCCCTGCAGTTTTCTACCTATTACTCTGGCATCACCAACTTACAGGTGTCCCAATGTCTAATTTCTAAATTGCCAAGGGGAATATGCTGATTGGCCTGGATTGGCTTGGGTGTCTTTCACTGGTACTAACGACTATGGCCATGGGAGGAACAAAACTGTTTATCACAATTACAGCCATAAGATTCTGGTACTATGAGTAGAGATCACTTCTTGGAGAAGAAAAAGTAGGCTAGAAAAATGTCTGTCTTGGGGCGCCTGGTTGGCTCAATCAGTTAAGCGTCAGGCTTCTGCTCAGGTCATAATCTCATGGTTCATGGGTTCAGGCCCTGCGTCGGGCTCTGTGCTGACAGCTAGCTCAGAGCCTGGAGTCTGTCTTCAGATTCTGTGTCTCCCTCTCTCTCTGACCCTCCCATGCTCACACTCTCTTTCTTGCTCAAAAACTAAAAAAATTAAAATAAAAATAAAAAAAAAATTTTTTTAATGTCTCTTTTAAAAAGATATCCCTGGAGCAAAGGCAGTCCTAAGAGAAAAATACACTGCAATCCAGGCCTATCTCATGAAACAAAAAAATTCCAAATACATAATCTAACAGTCCACCTAAAGGAACTAGAGGCAGAACAAAGAAACCCCAAAGCCAGCAGAAGAAGAGAAATAATAAAGATCAGAACATAAATAAACAATATTAAAAAAGAAACAGAACAAATCAATGAAACAGAGACTTGGTTTTTTGAAAAAATAAACAAAATTGATATACCCCTAGCCAGACTTCTCAAAAAGAAAAGAGAGAAGACTCAAATAGATAAAATCACAAATGAAAATGGATTCATCACAATCAATCCCTCAGAAATACAAACAATTAGGGGTGCCTGGGTGGCTCAGTTGGTTAAGTATCTGACTTTGGCTCAGGTCATGATCTCAAGATTTGTGAGTTTGATCCCTACATTAGGCTCTGTGCTGACAGCTAAGAGCCTGGAGCCTGCTTTGAATTCTGTGTCTCCCTCTCTCTCTTCCCCTCCCCTGCTCTCATTGTCTCTCTCCCAAAAATGAATAAACATTAAAAAATTAAAAAAAAAAAAGAAATACAAGCAATTATCAGATAATCATATGAAAAGTGGTATGCCAATTAACTGGACAACCTGGAAGAAATGGACAAATTCCTAGACACCCACACACTACCAAAACTCAAATGGAAAGAAACAGAAAATCTGAACAGACCCATAACTAGTGAAGAAATTGAATCGTTATCAAAATCTCCCAACAAATAAAAGTCCTGGGCCAGATGGCTACCCAGGGGAATTCTACTAGACATTTAAAGCAGAATTAATACCTATCCTTCTAAAGCTGTTCCAAAAAATAGAAATGGAAGGAAAACTTCCAAACTCAATCTATGAAGCCAGCATTACTTTGATTTCCAAACTAGACAGAGACCACACAAAAAAGGAGAATTACAGGCCAATATCCCTGATAAACATGATGTAAAAATTCTCAACAAGATACTAGCAAACCAAATTCAACAGCATATAAAAAGAATTATTCACCATGATCAAGTGGGATTCATTCCTGGGCTGCAGGGCTGGTTCAATATTTGCAAATCAATCAATGTGATAAATAACATTTATAAAAGTAAGGATAAGAAACATATGATCCTGTCAATCGATGCAGAAAAAGCATTTGAAAAAATACAGCATCCTTTAATAAAAATCCTCAAAAAAAACTGGGATAGAAGGAACACACTTTAACATCATAAAAGCCAAATATGAAAAGCCCACAGCTAATATCATCCTCCATGGGGAAAAACTGAGAGCTTTCCCCCTGAGATCAGGAACACAACAGGGATATCCACTCTCACAACTGTTGTTTAACATAGTGCTGGAAATCCTAGCATCAGCAATCAGGCAACAAAATGAAATAAAAGGCATCAAAAATGGCAAAGAAGAAGTCAAACTTTCACTTTTTGCAGACGACGTGATACTCTACATAGAAAACCTGAAAGACTCCGCCAAAATACTGCTAGAACTGATACAGGAATTTCAGCAAAGTTGCAGGGTACAAAATCGATGTACAGAAATTGGTTGTATTTCTATACCAATAATGAAGCAACAGAAAGAGAAATCAAGAAACTGCTCCCATTTACAATTGTACCAAAAACCATAAAATACCTAGAAATAAACCTAACCAAAGATGTAAAAGATCTGTAGCTGAAAACCATAGAAAGCTTATGAATGAATTAAAAAGACACAGAGAAATAGAAAAACATTCCATACTCATGGATTGGAAGAATAAATATTGTTAAAATGTCAATACTACCCAAAGCAATCTACACATTCAATGCAATCCCAATCAAAATTACACCAGCATTCTCAAAGCTAGAACAAACAATCCTAAAATTTGTATGAAACCATAAAAGACCCCAAAGAGCCAATGTAGTCTTGAGGAAGAAAACAAAATGGGAGGCATCACAATCCCAGACTTTAGCCTCTACTACAAAGCTGTCATCATCAAAACTGTATGGTATTGGCACAAAAACAGACACATAGACCAATGGAATAGAATAGAGAGCCCAGAACTGGACCCACAAATGTATGGCCAATTAATCTTTGACAAACAGGAAAGAGTATCCAACGGAACAAAGTCTCCTTAGCAAATGGTGCTGGGAGAACTGGACAGCAACATGCAGAAGAATGAAACTAGATCACTCTCTCACACCATACACAAAAATAAACTCAAAATGGATGAAAGACCTAAATTTAAGACAGGAAACCATCAAAACACTAGAGGAGAAAGCAGGAAACAGCCTCCTTGTCCTCAACTGCAGCAATTTCCTACTTGACACATCCCCAAAGGCAAGGGAATCAAGAATCAAAATGAACTATTGGGACCTCATCAAGATAAAAAGCTTCTGCACTGCAAAGGAGACAATCAAGAAAACCCACAGGCAACTGACAGAAATGGAAAGATAGTTGCAATGACAGATCAGATAAAGGGCTAGTATCCAAAATCTACAAGGAATGCACCAAACTCCACACCCAAAAAATGAATAATCCAGTGAAGACATGGGCAGAAGACATGTATAGACACTTCTCCAGAGAAGATATCCAGATGGCCAACAGACACATGAAAAGATGCTCAATGTCACTCATCATCAGAGAAATACAAATCAAAACCACATTGAGATACCACCTCACAAAAGAGTGGCTAAAATGAACAAATCAGGAGACTATAGATACTGGCAAGGATGTGGATAAATGGGAACCCTCTTGCGTTGTCGGTGGGAATGTAAAATGGTGCAACTGCTCTGGAAAACAGTGTAGAAGTTCCTCAAAAAATTAAAAATAGAACTACCCTACTACCCAGCAATAGCACTTGTGGAATTTTTCCAAGGGATACAGAAGTGCTGGCACATAGGGGCACATGTACCCCAATGCTTACCGCAGAGCTTTCAACAATAGCCAAATTATGGAAAGAGCCTAAATACCCATCAACTGATGAATGGATCAAGAAGATATAATTTATATACACAATGGAATACTACTTGGCAATGAGAAAGAATCAAATCATGTCATTTGCAGCAATGTGAATGGAACTGGAAGATACTATGCTGAGTGAAATATGTCAGTCAGAGAAGGACAGATATCATATGTTTTCACTCATACGTGGAACTTGAGAAACTTAACAGAAGTCCATGTGGGAAGGGAAGGGGGAAAAAAACAGTTACAGAGAAGGAGGTAGGCAAACCATAAGAGACTCTTAAATACAGAGAACAAACTGAGGGGTGGATGGGGAGATGGCGGAGAGGGGGAAATGGTTGATGGGCATGGAGGAGGGCACTTGCTAGATGAGCACTGGGAGTTGTATGTAAGCGATGAACCATGGGAATCTACCCCAAAAACCAAGAGCACAATTTACACATGGTATGTTAGCCAATTTGACAATAATTTATATTTTAAAAAATTTTTTAAAGGAGTAGGGCACCTCAGTGGCTCAGTCAGTTAAGTGTCTGACTCTTGATTTTGGCTCAGGACATTATCTCACAGCTTATGGAATCAAGCCCCTCGTGGGTCTCTGCGCTGACAGTGGGGAGCCTGCTTGGGATATTCTCTCTCCCTCTCTCTCTGCCCCTCCCTTGCACTCTCTTTCTTCTCTTTCAAAATAAATAAATAAACAAAAAATGTTTAAAAACATTTCAAATGAGCAAGTATCAGTATACTCATATTGTATGAAAAATAAATTGGGTGCACATATTTTAGTAAGTGCATAGACCATGTACATGCAAAGGGTGGATGGCTACGTCATAAGTAGATTTGCAGGCACATCTTCCTCTCCGAATGACAGGACAAGTGAACCAGCAAAGTTTCAAGACTCCCAACAGTTACAAAACTCTATGGTTTCTCAAAAAATTAAGTTTGAAAGTTGATATTCAAGAATTCAAGAAGTAGAATACTGGAATTTCGATTAACAGTAGAAACTTTTTCTTTAGACAAACATGTAATGATAAAATTTTCATAATAAAGAAAATATTCTTTTAAAAAAAAAAGGAGATCCCCATCTATTGGGAAGATGAAACCCTGGAGTAAACAAAGATTACCCAGGGCAATAAATAATTAACTATGGGCTCCCTGTCACCACGAAAACAAAGTCTAGGGCTCTGCCTAGTGTGACTCTAAGATAACAAGGAAGTTCTGTTTCTAGAATTACTGTTAGCTACTTGTTGGTGGGTTTTTTTTTTTTAATCCATTAAGCTAGTTGTTTAGCAAAGTGCTGAGAAAAAAAAAAACTGACTGGATTCATTTGTTGACACAATAAGAAAAGGAAGCAAGTGGGTATAATAGCAAACAAATGCTCCTCTTTGATGGAAGGGGAAGAAAATCTCTAAAGTGTTAGTCCTCTGCAGGGCATGGCTGCTCCGATGAATCCTCTTAAAAACAGATGCCTTGTTATGACTGAGAAAAAGAAGGAAAGGGACAGGAACGAACGAACGAATGAATAAAGGAAAAGAATTTGGGGAGAAGAAGATTATTAAGGGCTAAAGAGCTTTTGGATGCCAGGAACATCATGGTTGGATGGTGTCAGGAAAAGAGTTTCTCATTCCTCTCCCTTGTTGTAAACTTTTCTGCCTGCTGAAAAGTTCAAATTACCAAAATGTTGGTCCGGAGAGCAAAAATATAAGAAGGGATCTTTGCAAAGGTAAGGACTGACAGTACAAATACACAGGAAGAAGAAAACCTAGAAGTAGATCAGAAATGGGCTTTATGTCTAGGAACAATAGAGAATATAATCTTATGACTTATTAATTTATACCTAAGATTTTGAAAGCGAAATTGAAAAGTGAGAGACAGAAGTTCAAAGAGTAGTGCTTCCAATGTGTCACCAAGGTAAAATGGAATGTACTGAAGTCCCCTTGGCTCTGCGGCACTAGTACTCACCAAAGAAAAATTATGATCATTACTGCAGAAACCTGCCCCTCCCCCACCACTACCAATACCTTCTCCTCCAAGTCTTTGCTGCAAGCCTGTTCTACCACATCACTGGGCAACTCACAGTGACAACAGCACCATTACTAGAAATACTAGCAACAGCTACTGTTTTTGAAGCCTGGACCAAGCCTTAGGCACTGAAGTAGTCACCTCTGGTAAGTAATCCTCACAAGAATCCTAGAATGCAGGCACTATTAAGCTCTCCATTCAGTAGATGAAGAAACTCATCTAAAGCTGAGAAATATTTACAGAACTTGTCCAAAGATGCACAGCTGGAAAATGAAAAACTGAAATTTGAAGGAACTCTGAAGTCCATGGCCGCTATGTTAGATCACCTTCCATGATATTTCATTATGGAGCACGTACATCACTACACTACGAATTTTGCTTACATTATTTTATTAGATTATCCCAACAGGTTGAAACCATTATTGCACTGTCTGCTAACTAACTTGGATGTAAATAAATAATTGATTGATTATTTCAACAGCCTATAAGGTAGGGTTGATTATCCCATCCTATGAAATGAGAATCTAAGCAAAGGCATCGATCACCAGGCTATTGTTCGTTGACCCTCCAGCTAAAATCAACTGCTATTTAGGTCACTAATGTGCAAAGTGAACACTTACAACAAGCTTTGTAGACAATGTGCTTTCTGATGACCATGATTAGTGAACGATGTACAAATACCACACGGAACACCTACTTTCATAAAACACCTAACTTATGGCAAACGATTTCTCTTCTCGCATTTTAGAGATCAAAGAGGGCACCTTCCTGCCATATACTCACATAGATAGCCCCCGCCCAGAAGTCAATGGGTGTTTCAGGCATAATGCAAGTCAGATGTGGCTGCTGGGGTTGGGTGAAGACGGTCACCAGCACACAGATTGTTGTGCTTATGTTGTTCTGTGTAGACATCTGATATGGCTATTCTCATTTGTGTTTACATGTCCCATTCATCTGGTTCAACCAGACAGAGTTTTATTAATATTATTGATGGTTACCATAACAACAAGCATGTGAATACACTTTAGCTATGATACTATGACAAGTATTTGGTTGATCACAGTCCGTAAATTCACCAGAGGGATGATCTCCAGGGGTGAAAGGAGATGAAACAGGACATCACCAGATAGACACTTGCTTTGATCTCACTGGGGAAATTTACATAGTGATTTCTCCTGAAAGATTCCTTTCCAGAGGCTTCCTCTGGAACTTTGGAGCTGTTTGACCCTTGGAAAAAATCCAGTAACTCAACCAAAGAGTCTTCCTAGACCATAAATAGTATTCTGAATTTGCATCCTCCATTTCCATTACTCTCCCTCTCCCAATCATCTCAGTCCCTTCAGTATTCAGAACATTAAAAGAATAAAATCAAATACTAGATATTGGGTGATGGTCCTTTGCTGCTTTTATGTCTGGCTTCTTAGATGACATTCTCTTGGATGATAGATGCTTGCTAAAATGTATGCCGCATATTGTAATGGGGAAGAACACAGGACAAAATGGTGGACACACAAAACATATAAAACTATCTCTCTGCCCATTAAGGGATCTGTGGTCTTGTTTAAAGGATAGGGTAACTGAAGATAATCCTGAGGTGTGAAACTTTAGTTTTATAACCAGAAAAGTCCAGGGCAAACTAAGATAAATCAGCCCCTCTGTGAGTCTGCCTCTCAATAGACCTCATTTCTCCCAACTCTCAAAATGAATTTTAAAATTTAACTCTTTTGCCTTAATTTACAGCAATCCATGTTCAACAGAAGCAAAAAAAAAAAAAGTGCATGAAATCTTTACAAAGGAGAACAGAGCTGCCAGCCATGCCTAACAGCAGAGTACTGGCTCCAGAGACACAGAGAGATGGCTCCCCTTGGTGACACACTGCAACATCTGTGCCATCTGAAGTTTAGCTTCTCCCTATGGTATATGTGATCTCTTCAAGGCACTGGAGTACCATTCAACAAACGGACCCCCTGAAGGTGTCTAAGTGATTCCTAGGATGTCACTTTACACACTGGAAGAATCTGTCTCATCCAATATTGAACAACAAATCTTAAACCTCCCAGCACACAGCTGCATGTTTAGGAAGAGAAATGATCAGTAAAATACTTTGATTACAAAGAGTTACAACTTAAAGAACAGAAAGAGATTAGGCTGGGGCTTTCCATTTAATATAGCAGTTGAGAAGATGAGAGATGATAAGGAGAACAGAGAGTGAGGTCATCTTATAGTGATTTCATATCACCGCCCTTCTTCCAGTAAGAGAAGAATAGTCACTGGGCTTAGGATCATCCATTATTCATTTTCTCTAGAGACGTAAGAGTTCTATGTACAGGTTGGTAATGGGAACATGTGTACTCAAAGCCTCCCCTTCTTCCAACTTAGAACATACTTGGGAGGAGGCAGGAGCAGAGTCTTCTCCTCCAAGATAATATCAAGAGCAACACTATCCACCTACCTTGGCTCAACTCAATCAGTACAGAGGATACTCCACCCAGATACTGTCCAAGCTTATGGGCTTTGCATGAATGAGGTTGAGGAGACAGGGATGATACTATGAAGCTACACAGATCACCTTCCTTTCTGTGCCCAGGAGGCTTTGGGCATGTTACATTCTGGGTTAAGTTTTGTCCCCCACAAAAAGATATGTTGTAGTCCAAAGACCTACTGCCTGTAAATGTTACTTTATTTGGAAATTAGGTCTTTTCAAACATAATCAAATTTGGGGGAGGCCACACTGAATTAGGGCAGTCCCTAATGTAATAACTGGTATCCTTACAAGAAAAGGAAATTTGTACACAAAGACGCATAACAACAACATGTGATGATAAACACAGAGATGGGAGGGATGCACCTGCAAGTCAATGTACACCAAGAGTTGCCAGCAACCAGCAGAAGCTACAGGAAAGGCATGGAAAGACGCCCCCTTAGGCACAGCCTTAATGCTGGAATTTTGGCCTCCAAACTGTGAGGCAGTAATTTCTGTCACATTAAACCATCCAGTTTGTAGCAGTTTGTGACATGACCTTAGGACAGCAATACAGAGGTCAAGGTCTGTCCTTGGCAAACCAGTGAAGTAAGTAACTCTGGAAACTGAGACTCTTGCCTGATTTACTGCACTGCTCACCTTCCTGCTACCCTCCATACCAGTGCCAGGGACGTAATGCCAAAATTCAGACCCTTCATGGCTCCCCACATAAGACAGAAGACTTGCAAAGCATGGCTAGCAACTTCGAGACACTGTCCTTCTCTGCAACCTGTTCTTTTGCCTCACTCATTGTCCTTATAACCCCTTAGAATTACCTTTCTTTTTCACATGCTGATTTCACAGATGTGTTCTTTGCCACTATGAAAACTCAACTCAAAAGTACTAAGAAGCCCTCTTGACCCTCTGTAAACAGTGAAGAATTTGTCTGGTTCTTTGGTGTAGATCTTCAAAATCCCTCCGAATTTTCTGAGTGATAAAGTGTCTTCATTATGCTAATGATGTCACTCGTGGGAGGCCCCCTAGGTAACTTCATGACAGGGACTGATTACCAGAAAAAGGGGGTGGGACTTTCAGTTGCTAAACGTCCAGGAAGGGGAGTATGACTGAAGATGGAATTGAGTCATTTGGCCAATGCTTGAATCAGTCACGCCTCTGTAATGAAACCCCAATAAAAAGTTTGGGCACCCAAGCTCACTGAGCTTTTTGACTGGTGAACATACTGATGTGCTAGGAAGTGAGGTCCCCTGAGGCTATGCTCCCTCCCAGAGCTCACCCAGCGTGCATCCTTTACAACAAAATGGTAATCAAAATATAGCACTTTCATGAGTCTTCTGAGCTCTTCTAGCAAATTATCAATACTGAGCAGTTTGTGAAAACCCCCAAATTTATAGTCAGGTTAGAAAAGCATGTGCCCTGGGGAGTCTTATGGGAGATCGACTCTTTAATCTGTGAAGTCTAACATAACTCCAAGTGGTTAGTGTCAGAACCACACTGTGGGAGCACCTGGATGGCTCAGCCGATTAAGCGTCTGACTTCGGCTCAGCTCATGACCTCATAGTTCTGGGTCCGAGCCCCACCTCGGGCTCTGTGCTGACAGCTCGCAGCCTGGAGCCTGCTTCAGACTCCGGGTCTCCCTCCTTTTGCACTTCCCCCGCTCACACCCTGGGTCTCCTGTCTCTCAAAAATAAACAAACATAAAAAAAAAAAAAACAGAACTGTACTACAGTACAGCCAGCTGGGTTCTGAAACAGAACAACCCCTCTGACTCCTGCCTCTCTGACTCTTTCTCCAGTTGCTGTGAGAGTCTGTATTATTCTTGCATGTCTCAAAGGAATCCTCCTCCATAGTCAATCCATATTGTTCAAACGGGGCAAATCCCATCTCTTCAGGTCCAGATTAAGCTTTTGAAACCAGACCTGGCCAACAGGAGTATCCCTTTTCCCCTGGCGCGTAGAATGGGCACATGATCCAAGACAGCACAATGAGGTCTTCTTCACAGAAAAACACCTTCTTTCCTAAGTGGATAACATGCAAAACCACAGCTGCCTGGTCCATCCTTGCAACATTTAGGAAGAATGGTGTCAACACAAAAGAAAAAAGAGTGAAAAGACACTGTCCTGATAGTTTCCGAGCCCCTGAACCTGTGTTTGGAACCAGAAATATCTCCTGACTTCCTTGGTATGTTAATCAGTGGATTCTGTCTTTGATTCAAGCAGGTTTGAGCTTGCTGTCACTTGCCGCCAAAACAATGCTGACAACTGACCATCCTTCCCAAGCACACCTGTCACTCTCCCTTCTACCACCACACCTCCCTGCCATTGTCGGTCTGATTGCCTAGCCTAGCCACGAGACTAGGAGCGCCGGAGAAAAGTGACTGTGTCTTATTTGTCTTTTTTTTTTTTTTTTAAGAGAGAGAGAGATAGAGAGAGCGCTCCAGCCAGTGAAGGGCAGCAGGTCGGGGGTGAGGGTAGGGACAGAGGGGGAGAGAGAGAGAAAATCTTAGGATCCGGGGCTCAATCCCACAACCACGGGATCATGATCAGAACCAAAATCATATGCAACCAACTGAACCACCCAGGTGCCCCCCTATTTGTCTTTAATGTCTGTAAAACCTATCTAAATGCCAAGAATAGCAATGTCCAAATATACACAGTTTCTGAATGAATGTCGAGTAACTAACCACCTCTTCACAGGTGCTCATTTCTTCCCTCCTCCCTTTCATCTTCACTCCCACATAGTCTCATTCACAGGGTAATAGGGGGCAGGGAGGAAATCACCAGCCTAGAAACTGAATTAAATTGTAGCCCTAGCTCTGCTTTGTAACCTTAGATGATTTTATCTCTCTCTAGCCTCCATTTCCTCATTTGTAAAGTGACCAATGCCTGAAGATCCTCCAACAGAAAACCGTCCATGACTCTAATATCTGCTAACTTATTCATTAAAAACTAAGGTAGTGCCCGTTAAGAAATAAGCTTTGAGTTTTCCTTGGAATTGCTACATGTTAATAGATGATTCCTAAAGCCTGAGAAACCTTAAAGGGTAAAAGAAGCAAGGCTCTGAAGGTGGAAGGCTAGGCTACAGAGAGAAACGTGTGATAAATGTGCCCAGCCCAGTGACCCCATACATCACATCTTCCTTGTGATCTGCTATGGAAACCACTGTTGGAAAGATCTAGGACAGGACCAACTGCAGAAAACAGAATGTGACAAAGTCTCTTCAAGACCTGCTCTACCCCAATCCAGGCTTAAATCATCAGAACTAGACCATAAACAAAAAGTTGCCTGAGTCCATGGCATCGACACTGTTGCCCCACGCCCAAAAGGAAAGCATCTGTTACGAGAAAAAAAATGGAGGAACCCAATGAAGAAAACAGGCTAAATTGTTGTTTAGCTCTTATCAAACAGGAGTAAGACCTAGACTAGTGTTCACTGGAAGACCATCAAGGGCCTCTAGCTTCCTTTTTTAAAAAAAATTTTTTTAATGCTTTATTTATTTTTGATACAGAAGAGACAGAGCATGAGAGGGGGAGGGTCAGAGAGAGAGGGAGACACAGAATCTGAAACAGGCTCCAGGCTCTGAGCTAGCTGTCAGCACAGAGCCCGACGCGGGGCTAGAACCCACGAACGTGAGATCTGACCTGAGCCGAAGTCGGAGGCTTAACCGACTGAGCCACCCAGGCGCCCCTAGCTTCCTTTTTTAAAAAAATTTTTTACATTAATTTATTTGTGAGAAAGAGCGAGGGAGAGGGAGAGAGAACAAACAAGTGGGGAAAGATCAGAGAGAGAATGAGACACAAAATCTGAAGCAGACTCCAGGGTCCAAGCTGCCAGGGCTCTGTGCTGACAGCTCAGAGCCCGACGCAGGACTCGAACTCACAAACCATGAGATCATGACCTGAGCCAAAGTCGGACATTCAACCAACTGAGCCACTCAGGTGCCCCCCTTTTTCTAATGTTTATTTATTTTTGAGAGTGAGCGAGCACGCACAAGCAAGGGAGGTGCAGAGAGAGGGGGAAAGGGAGGGTCCAAAGTAGGCTCTGCGCTGACAGCAGAGAACTCAATGTGGGGCTCGAACTCATGGACCATGAGATCACAACCTGAGCTGAAGCTGGACATTCAACGAACTAAGCCCTCCAGGCGCCCCAAGCCTCTAGCTGCTTATGAACAACGTCTTTTTTTCCTGGGGGTACACACTGGAATGTCTTTATTTTAGACCAAATTTCCGTCAAGGGTAAAGCCATAGAAGAATTTCAAGAAGAGAGCTACCAAAAAGGACGTATGTAACAGAGCTGATGTTCCCACCCCCACCTGCCCATCCTGGCAGAATCCCGACAGGGCGCCCAGCAAGTGGGCTCTGGCTGGCATCCACTTTCGTCTCAGCCATCCCAGAGGCCATGACTGTGAGAGGAGAAGCCCGTGGACGCGGAGACATTCAGCTCCACTAACAGGCCTTGGGTGACTCCAGCTACCATCCCAGGGCTTGAAGTGGGTGGCCACTGAAAACGGGAGAAGAAAGGAGAGGAAGGGAGAGGTTTCTTCAAATTATCCAGATCAGATTACTGCACAATGTTCACACTTTGCTGCTGAATAGAACTCTAATGACACCACTAAGAGATTCGCGGGGGGGGGGGGGGGGGGGGGGGGGGGGGGGGAGGGAAGGCCATAAAAGTGCAGGTCAAATACAGGACTGCTCATGAGAAAAGGACTTCTTTACAACTCCAGGAAAAAACCAGTACCGCCAACCCAGGCCCACTGTATGCTGCCCGTGTCCTTGGCTTCAGACCTTAATTTCTATTGTAATGCATGTCCTCCCAGGAGGGCAATGTTTTTAAGTCAGTATCAGCTATTTTAACCTCAAGGTGAATGAGTTCCTATTCTTTACCAATTTTTTTTCTTTAATTTTGGTGAGTAAGGAAGCTAGGAAGGAAAGAGAGGAAGAAGGTACAGAAGTGAGAGAAAGAGGGTGATCACGAGTGAGCCTGTGCACAAGAGAGAAAAGGGAAGGCTCAGATGACTGCCTTTATAACTCTGCAAAAAGTTGTTCCAGCAGAGCGAAGTCAAAATTCTTAAATACGGCCCCCTGGTGAATTTACAGTTAGCACCCAGGAATCAAGCAAGAGTCATCCCTGCAGAGAAGCCTGTGGCTCCTGGAAACAAATGCTGCAGTAGGAAAGCAGGAGGCGCCCTGTCCACCTTCAACCGTCGCCAGAACATCTCAGTTTCTGAACCACCTGTTCCTCCTTCCATACGGGCATCATCTGGATTATCTGGGAGAGAACTCTCCCTGTAAATCTCGACTCCCTGACACAAACTATGGGAAGCTACAGGTCACCTCTCCACATGCCGCGGCTCCTGGGCTGCTACTACAGGGTTCTTCATTCTGCAGCTCCTAGGGAAAGGACCTCAGGAAAAGAAGCACATTAGCAGAGCTCTTCACTGTGGGGACCGCCAACTTTCCCTTGGGTGAGAGCGCCCTCTGGTGGTGAAAGTCTGGCTTGTGGCCTAACCTCTCCATCTCTGGAGGTATGCTGTCTCCTAACTGGGCTCGACAGATCCTTCCAGATGGAAACGTATTCCAGGATGTCTCTTGGTAGCACAATCACTCATCGAAATCAAAATCACAAGCTCTTGGCTCAGGGCCTACTTCATTACTCCTAGCGTGCAACTTTCGTCTAGTCACTATCCCACATCTCATTTCCTTTATGAAAGGTAGGAAAACAATGCCAACTCCAGGATCAAATGAAAATGCCTGCTAATCAGTAAAGTACCATGCACCTTAAAGTAAGAGATGCCATTATAGTTTATCAGATACATACAGATCTCAGATCCAAATAGCAAGTTCTTAATATTATATCCTCATCCCAATGGATGCCCGGTGTAGGTTACCCTTACAAATCTCTTTGGCTAATATTTTCCTTCCAGATGCCTGCCTTTTTACCTTTACCTAGTCTCTCCTGACTTCATGACTCTGTGCTACTATGGCCTGGTACTCCTGACTCCAGTGTTCCTCCAAACCACCTCACCCACTGCTGTTCTGTTAATCCTAACAGCTGTGTTCAAGTCATTTCCCAGCTTTGGAAGCAAGGACAGCTTCCCACAAATTTGAGGATGGATCCACAAGAGCTAAAGGAGGCACAGACAAGCAGACCTTGCACAGAATGGCCAGAGTCTGCCTGGTGTTTCGCCACATTCCAGCCGGGGTATGGCTAACATGATTGGCTTTGTGTCCTCTCCTTTTCTGCAGGCTGTCGAGTGACCTCTGGTTAGGAACACAGGATTTAATCATGTGCCCCTGGCTTCCTCCTCGACCTCATCCTGCCTCGCTCCTTCATGCGTACAATGCAGCCCACACAAACCAGTCTACGCTAATTCTCCAGATGCAAGGCTGCATCATGTCTCCATGACTTTGCACGTGGGTTTCCTCTGCCTGAAGCACATGCGCCACATTTCCGGGTGCTCCTTACTCACCCTCTGATGCTAAACATCAGCACGCAGGTCCTATAAGCCGCCTGCCACTCATCACTGCCAAGGCTGGGCTAAGGTGTATCTCCCCTACGGACCTCTGTGCTTGCCATTATCAGAGTACTCATCAACCTGTGGTTTTTTTTCAGTTTTTGTATGTATTTATTTTGAGAGAGCAAGCGAGAGAGAGAGAGAGAGAGAGAGAACAAGCAGGGGAGAGGCAGAGAGAGGGGGAGACAGAGGATCCAAAGTGGGCTCTGTGCTGACGGCAGAGAGCCTGATGCGAGGCTTGAACTCACAAACCATGAAATCATGATCTGAACCACAGTTGGGCTCTTAACAGAGTGAGCCACCAGGTGCCCCTCATTGCACTGTATTTTGTTTTGTACTTGTCTCTCTTCCCCTATTGCCTAGCCTAATATTTGGCATTCAATAGGCACTTAGGGAGTACCTGGGTGGCTCAGTTGGTTAAGCATCTGACCTGTGGCTTCAGCTCAGGTCATGATCTCTTAGTTTCATGAGTCCCAGCCACACATCAGGCTCCGTGCATACAATGGGATTCTCTGTCTCCCTCTCTCTCTCTCTCTGCCTCTCCCCTACTCATGCAGTCTCTGTCTCTGTCAAAATAAACTTTTTTTAAAAAAAATAGGTACTTTTTTAAAAAAAATACGTACTTGGTATAATTCTGTGTTACCAAATTCATTTATTTAATGTTTTTTATTTATTTTTTGATACAGAGAGAGACAGAGCATGAGAGGGGGAGGGGCAGAGAGAGAGGAGGAGACACAGACATGGAAGCAGGCTCCAGGCTCTGAGCTAGTTGTCAGCACAGAGCCTGATGCGGGGCTCGAACCCACAAATGTGAGATCTGACCTGAGCCGAAGTCGGAGGCTTAACCGACTGAGCCACCCAGGCGCCCCTGTGTTACCAAATTCAAAGGCCACTTCTTGTTCTAATCTTACCCGATCTGTTAACACCACTGCTGACTCCTCCACTTTTTCCCCTTGGCTTTCATGACACCAAACCCTCCTGGTTTCCTCCCAGTCTTGGTTCCTCCCAGAATTCTATATGCTGGAGTGTCTAGAGCTCTGACTTGAGCCCTCGTTCTTCTTGGGATCATGCCTTCCCTGGGTGACCTCATCTCATCTCAGGGATTTAAATGCTGCCAGTACATTGATTACCACTGGCCTGCATCTCTAGCTCTTACCTTCCCAAGCCACCCTCAACTCACAGCCAACTACCTATTAGACAGCTTTGGTAAGGTCACTTCACCTCTGGATCTTAAACTCAACATGGTCAAACAGAACTCTCAATTTCTAATCCCTCACTCTCACCTTCCTTGTCCCCGACTTTCCCACTTCTGTACCTGGCCCAGCCATCTGCCCAGGTGTTCAAGGCAAAGCTCAACAAATGATCCTCAATCCTCTCTCTTTCCCTCGCTTCTCGATGCATCACCACACGCAGTCAATTCTACTTCCCAAAGAGCCAAATCCTGTCCCTCTCTTCTAACTCTTCCACATTGGCTTTCTTATAAGCCTCCACTCTCTTGGTTACAGCCTTCTAATTGGTCTCCTTTCTCCCCTCCCATCAACTTTCCATGCGGCCACTCTACTGGTACCTTCCAGCTGAGTTCCTTCTTATCCTTGAAACTGGAGGAGATAAATTGAGACTATGGAAAATCCCATTTCTCGCCCCACTTCTATCCACTAGTTCCAGCATTCAATAATGTATCTTATCTAACTATTCATCTGACAGTCATCAATGGTGACTGTCTGATCCCACCACTCCTTCTCCATTATTAGTTGACGTTCTACTGCGTGGAAGAGCTTTCTCTTCTCATCTCCCCGTTTACTTATTCACTCATTTGTGGACATCGAGGTGGACTCAGGAGTTCCTTTTTCATTCAGCAGGTTATAATCCATCACTATCAGAATTTATTTTCATGCTCAACTTGTCCTACACTTGGCCCTGTGGGAGCCCTTCAAGACAATTCCTGTGTCCTTGCCAGGTTCCCATCGTTCGTTGAGCATTTTTTTCTTTCTGACACAAAAGATATTCCAGGCTCATCTTATATGCGGTTCCAACCCTAGAATCCATCATGTCTTCAAGCAGAGTGGCATCTGGAATCCAAGGTCTGGGCTCTAGATGTGCTCACTACTACTGGGGTGTTGGTGTTCCCAGTCTCTTTCTGTGGACAGAACTAGAAAACATGTACACATATACACACCCATATGCACACACACACATATAATATACTCACACACACGTTTGTACTTTCTTTTATATATCTGCAATTTCACATCAAACCTTCAATCCTAACATACAGTTCATTTCATTCTAGCTTTATCCCTCACCACACTTGTTTCTTCCATCTCTGACAATGAGAAACACATTCTGTCCAGCTCCTGTTTTGTGGCTTGTTCCCCTCCGGACACTGCCAGGCTGATGCCCACTCCAGCCAGAGCACCAGCACCCACCCGTGCCTGTCTGCCAGCCCTATCTTGCACTAGCCTCACACATATCACCTTATTTTAATTCTCCTAAAAGGGCTCTTTTTTTTTTAATAGTTTATTTTCAAATTGGTTTCCATATAACACCCAGTGCCTCCCCCCACAAGTGCCCCCCACCATGACCATCATCCCCTTCCCTCCTTCCCCCTCCCGCTTCAGTCCGTGGTTCATTTTCAGTATTCAATAGTCTTTCATGATTTGTGTCCCTCACTCTCCCCAGCTCTCTTTCCCCCTTCCTCTCCCTATTGTCCTCTGTTAGGTTTCTCCTGTTAGACCTATGAGTGCAAACATATGGTATCTATCCTTCTCCACCTGACTTATTTCACTTAGCATGACACCCTGGAGGTCTATCCACTTTGCTACAAATGGCCATATTTCATTCTTCCTCATTGCCATATAGTACTCCATTGTGTGTGTGTGTGTGTGTGTGTGTGTGTGTGTGTGTATACACACACCATATCTTCTTGATCCATTCATCAGGTGATGGACATTTAGGCTCTTTCCATGATTTGGCTATTGTAGAAAGTGGCACTAGAAACATTGGGGTACATGCCCCTATGCATCAGCACTTCTGTATCCTTTGGGTAAATCCCTAGCAGTGCTATTGCTGGGTCATAGGGGAGTTCTATCGATAGATTTTTGAGAAGCCTCCACACTGTTTTCCAGAGCGGCTGCACCAGTTTACATTCCCACCAACACCGTGTAGGAGGGTACCTGTCTCTCCATACCCTCGCCAGCATCTATAGTCTCTTGATTTGTTCATTTTAGCAACTCTGATCGGTGTGAGGTGGTATCTCAGTGTGGTTTTGATTTGTATTTCCCTTATGATGAGTGATGCTGAGCATCGTTTCATGTGCCTGTTGGCCATCTGGTGTCCTCTTTAGAGAAGTGTCTATTCAGGTCTTCTGCCCATTTCTTCACTAGATTATTCATTTTTCATGTATGGAGTTTAGTGAGCTCCTTGTAGATTTTGGATACTAGCCCTTTATCTGATATGTCATTTGCCACTATCTTTTCCAATTCTGTCGGTTGCCAGTTAGTTTTTTTTTATTGTTTCCTTTGCTTTGCAGAAGCTTTTTATCTTGATGAGGTCCCAGTAGTTCATTTTTGTTCTTGATTCCCTTGCCTCTGGGGGTGTGTCAAGGAAGACCTTGCTGCAATTGAGGTCTAGGAGGCTATTTCCTGCTTTCTCCTCAAGGGTTTTTATGGTTTCATGTCTCACATTCAGATTTTTAATCCATTTTGAGTTTGAACAGAGGGGAGGTTAAAATGTCCTGTATAGTCAAAACCATGTCTTACTGATATCGGGAACTTGGATACCAAACAAAGCTGCTTTTATCTTCTCACCAAAGGAATGTGGATGGCACAAGAACAGACACTCAGATCAATGGAACAGAATCGAGAACCCAGAAATGGACCCACAAACATATGGCCAACTCATCTTTGACAAAGCAGGAAAGAGTATCCAGTGGAATAAAAACAGTCTCGTCAGCAAGTGGTGCTGGGAACACTGGACAGCGACATGCAGAAAAATGAACCTGGAACACTTTCTCATACCATACACACAGATAAACTCAAGATGGATGAAAGACCTAAATGTAAGACAAGAAGCCATCAAAATCCTAGAGGAGAAAGCAGGCAAAAACCTCTTTGACCTTTGCCGCAGCAACTTCTCATTCAACATGTCTCCAGAGGCAAGGGAAACCATAGCAAAAATAAACTATTGGGACATCATCAAAATTAAAAACTTCTGTACTGCAAAGGAAACAGTCAGAAAAACCAAAAGGCAACTGACAGAATGGGAGAAGATAGTTGCAAATGACATATCAGATAAAGGGTGAGTATCCAAAATCTATAAAGAACTTATCAAAACTCAACACCCAAAAAGCAAATAATCCAGTGAAGAAATGGGCAAAAGACATGAATAGACAGTTCTCCAAAGAAGACATCCAGATGGCCAACTGACACATGAAAAAATGCTCAACATCACTCATCATCTGAGAAATAAACCACATTAGGATACCACCTCACACCTGTCAGAATGGCCAACATTAACAACTCAGGCAACAACAGAGGTTGGCAAGGATGCAGAGAAAGAGGATCTCTTTTGCACAGCTGGTGGAAATGCAAACCGGTGCAGCCACTCTGGAAAACGATATGGAGGTTCCTCAAAAAATTAACAAGAGAACTACCCTACTCCCAGCAATTGCACTACTAAATATTTACCCGAGGGAAACAGGTGTGCTATTTTGAAGGGACACATGCACCCCAACGTTTATAGCAGTGCTATCGGCAAGAGCCAAAGTGTGGAAAGAGCCCAAATGTCCATTGATGCATAAATGGATAAAGAAGATATGGGGTGTGTGTGTGTACACACAATGAACTCAGCAATCAGAAAGAATGAAATCTTGCCATTTGCAAATACATGAGTAGAACTAGAGTATAATACTTATGCTAAGCAAAATTCGTCAGAGAAAGACAAATATCACAACTTCATTCATATGAGGGCTTTAGGATACAAAACAGATGAACATCAGGGAAAGAAAGTAAAACTAACAAGGAAAAAACAGGGAGAGGGACAAAACATGAGACTCTTAAATATGGAGAACAAACAGAGGGTTGCAGGAGGGGCCGTGGGCAGGGGGTGGGCTATGTGGGTGAGGGGCACTAGGAATCTACTCCTGAAATCACTGTTGCACCCTGTGCTAACCTGGATGTAAATTGTAAAAAATTAATAAATCATAGAAAAAAACTGTTAGTGCATGACAGGAGTGATGTTTAAGCTTGTTTTCTGTTTGGTTTTGAACAGAAAACAGAGAGGCACAGCTCCTTTTCTTAGTTCATAATTGCTACTCACGTGTTACCTGATGGACAAAGAGGGCTTTATTTTCTAGTAGACAAAGCTGCCCTCACAACATCTGTATGTGCTCCCTACAAGCTAAGCATTTTTCAGTACGTGCTAATGCTGCCTGGCAAAATATTCTGATTCCGAGGGCATACTATTCTGATTCAATGTGCACAACTGAAAATACATCCATTTGTGCTCCTTTTTTAATTGCACTTAAATAGCTCTTTATTTGTAAATTACAGAGGCTGCTAAAATTATTGAATAATAATGGCTTATTTCATGGTTTTTGATGTAGTGGACTAAAATGCTGTTACAGTTCTCTGGGAAAGTTGCTTTTTAGCAATTTTTCTTTAGAGATTGTGTTTTTCCTTAAATTATACATATAAAGGGGTGTGTGTGTGTTGGGTTTTCTCTTGCTCGTTTTATGGAAACAGGAAAGTAGTCAGGCCTGAATGTGTAATAACATCATTTTCGGGTTGTCATGCTAGGATGCTGTCACCAAATTCCTGCAGAAAATTAGCATCTGGACTTAAGTGAAACACACCTCGTTTGCAGCTAAATGACGAACCTTCTAATTATAACAGTGGCCTTCCTTGTGACAGTGCTTTACGGTTTTCAAATGGCTTTTAAGTGTACTGTGCCTTCTGGGGCCACCTGAGTGGCTCATCTGGTTAAGTGTCCAACTTTTTGTTTTCAGCTCCACTTACGATCTCATAGTTTGTGAGATGGAGCCTCACACGATCTCACAGTTTGTGAGATGGGATTCTTTCTCTCTTCCTCTCTGTCCCTCCCCTGCTTGTGCACTCATTCTCTTTTTCTCTCTAAAAGAATAATAAATAAACACTATAAACCTAAAAATAAATGTACCGTGCCTTCCGGTGAACTTTTTTATTGAAGTGTAGTATACACAACACAGCGTTACATTAGCTTCCGGTGGACAACACGGTGACTCAACATCTGCACACCGACCAGATAAACCTGACCACCGTCTATAACCATGCGAAGTTGTTATATATTAACTCTATTCCCTGCGTACATTGTATCCTCATGTCTTACTTATAACCAGAAGCTTGTACTTTTTAATCCCCTTTCCTTATTTTGCCTGTCCTCCCATCCCCCCCTCCCTTCTGACAATCGCCAGACTATTCACTGAATCTTTGAGTCTGTTTCTGGTTTTTGTCATTGTTGTTCATTTGTTTTGTTTTTTAGATTCCACACACCAAATGAGATTGGACAGTATTTGTCTTTCTCTGGCTTATATTACTTAGCACTATGCCCTCTAGGTCCATCCATGTTGTTGCGAATGGCAAGACTGTATGTCTTACGGCTGAGTAATGTTCCAGCACGCATATATTCCACATCTGCTTTATCCATTCATCTATCAATGGTGGACTTTTGCCAACAAATGCTCTGGAATCTAAGGTGTAACATCCTTTACCCATGTTGTCTAAAGTCTTAGCAGAAAAGTTGACAAAAGAACATTAACACACGTACTTAAAATTCAAGATTAGAAGAAAGAACAAAATAGGTCACTGTTCGCCTCAATCTTGGCTTTAACGCAGTGGGTACCATACTTGGGGAGAAAAGCCCCCCAGCTAATCATCAGTCTAAAGCATCAGGAAGCACTGCCACACCGCACACAAGAAGGGTGACCTCGCTAAGGAGTGCACATAAGTGATCTGTGTAATGAAAAGAAAAATGCCAGGAGAAAACAATTTGTGAACATTGACGTGAACTCCTGGAATGTGACCAGATTGTGGTATAAATCATGAGATTTCACCTTGTACTCGACGGGGCTTAAATTTCCAAGCCAGTCTCCAAGGCAGAGATGTGGCAGAAGTAGCAACAATAAGAGAAGAGGGTGCGTGACTCCACCACAAAGTGCAAAGGCAGTGAGACCCAGAACGGGGCTCTGCGGTAGAGCTGAGGCTTGCTGTGCTCTCCGGAAGCCCAGCCAATGGCAAGTCCTTGTTTTCCCCTTGGAGAACTGCCTAAGTGGAACAGAACTCTTTGAACCTATACTCACAAGGAATCTGGTGTGTGCAAGACGAGTCAAAGATTTCCCTTGACTCAGTGAAAATATGGTCCTAAGAGGGGGAGAAAGCAATGGTACACTTAAGAGTAACTAGCCAAAAGAGAACATAAAAGCTTTTAGGAAATGGGAGTAAGTGCAGACAAGAGTGAGAAAAGTTCCATGGTGAACATGAGATTTTATCTGGGTCACGATGGGCCACCGGACTCAGACAAAGAAGAGGTGAGGAAGCACCTTGAGGCCACTTGGAGCAAAGAGGGAGAGGTAAAACCACGCAGTGGGTATGTGGGCAACACGAAGGTTAATCACAGAGTAGACACTGAGGCATGCTTTTCAAGTAAGGGTGAAAGTATTAAGACCAGATGTCTCTAAGGAGTGCCCATTCCTCTGCCTGATACAGCATGAAAATCTCAAGGCTGGGTGCATGCAGTGGCCCCTAACTTTAAAGCACCCGGGTTCTTCCATGGACCCGCAAGCAGTGGCTAGCCAAGCACGTCAAAGAGTTTGGAGCCCTTCCTAATGAACAGCACTGAAGGGAGAGAATGTGGTAACTGCATCCAGCTCTACAGCCTACTTACAAGGAGACAGCCCTAGGGAGGAAAACAGGTGATGGTGGCAAGACAGCGCTGTGATAACGACGATGGTGGCGTCAACAGCCGCGTGTGCGCAGAGTTTGGAGCGCCCCAGGAATTGCGCTTCACCTGCATTACTTCATCCTAGAAACTCCCACAGAAACTCCATGACACTTCTATTAGACAGGGCTTCTGGTAACAAACAACGTAAAACTAACTCAAAATCACTTAGCATCAGGGTACCAGAAGGGCTCAGTCAGGTAAGCATCAGACTCTGGATTTCAGCTCAGGTCACGATCTCACAGTTTGTGGGCTCAAGCCCCTCATCGGACTCTGCGCTGATGATGCGGAGCCTGTTTGGGATTCTCGCTGCCTTTCTCTCTGCCCCTCCCCCACTTGCACATGCATGCTCTCCCTCTTTCTCAAAATAAACTTGAAAAACTGAAAATAAATTTTAAATTTTATTATTTATTTTTATTTAAAAATTTTTAATGTTTAATGTTTATTTTTTGAGAGAGAAACAGAGCACGAGCAGGGGAGGGGCAGAGAGAGGAAAATACAGAATCCAAAGCAGGCTCCAGGCTCTAAGCCATCAGCACAGAGCCTGCTGTGGGGTTCGAACTCACAAACTGTAAGATCGTGACCTGAGCTGAAGTCAAACACTTAACTGATTAAGACACTGAGGCGCCCCTAAATTCAAAAATAAAATTTTTTAACTTGCTTAGCATCAAAGGGGATTAATCATCAGGCATAACTAGAAAAGTCACGGGTAGATACTCCAGGCATGAGAAGTGGCTCAGCGCAGGGGAACCACATGATATTATCAGGATCCTGTCAGTGTTTTCGTTTCTCAGCTCATTTTACTCGGGCTGTTGACTTCGTTCGCAGCCAGCCCCTCTTGGCATACCTGGCTGAACAGACTGCTGGAAGCTCCCAGCCTACGATTTACACTTGGAGGTCAAAAGGAAAAGAAACTTCCTCTCTTGTTCACTTACTTCCACTTGTTTTCCCTGCCCTCTCTCTCTCTTCCTGTCATGGAAGGCTTTGGATGGCCCCCCTGTGTCCCATGCACAAGACTCAGATCAAACGCCCCATCCCTTTCCACCACAGAGAGGCAGGTAATGGGACCAAGAGACCCGCCGGAACCATATGAGGACGGGAGGGAAGTCCCCGGGTGGAAAGGAAGCTGCTGGGCAGATGTCCACTCCAGGTGAATACTGCGTCGTCCCTGTTTGGTGATGAGAAAATTGAGGCCCTAGGTAGGTGGCTGTGTATGAAACCAAGCTTCAGAGCAAGACTGCCCTTTGTTAAACCTATGGCCGTTAAAGCTGAGAAGCTTTTGACAAGGACTGGGCAGGAGCCCATCCAGAATTCAGGTAAGAACTGGGGAACATATTTCTTCTTTTAATATTCATAGGTGACACTAATAGGCAGCCAGTTTAGTGAGCCCGTGTCCTAAACACGAGGTCCTGTTAATAATAAACCCCAGCTCCCTTCAGCCACCTTCAACAGCCAGCATGTAAGACTGAACTTACACGTTACCTGCGCCCCTCCCTCAGCTCCGTATCATCCCACACCTCATCTTCACAGACGCGTCCCTCAGAGCTCACTTGACACAGCAGGCACTCAGTAAGATCTGCTACACTGTAGCCCCCAGATTTCCATACCGACACTCACAAAGGGCTCAGAGGAAAAAACAAGAAAACTATCTTCCTGCTGTTAGTAGTGGTGATAATGAGAGAACAAAAAAGGAAGAGGAAAGGGAATCCATTGTCTGTCTCTTTGGAGTCAAAAGAGAAACAGTGGCTCTCAGTGGCTACAATTATCATGTAGTATAAATTATTTTCCCAAATTAGCATACCCTTCAAGCCAGCTCTATGCTTTCGTCCTGCCAGCTTCCTTAATTATGACATCTTTTTCCCCAGCTAAAGACTAATTAAGCTTGTCAGCACCTTTCTAGAATATGAAATGTTTTATTCTTTAAAAACCTAGACGTCATTAAATTGAAATCCTTTACAGAATGACTTCTTGATCTCTCATTTCATTTGACTACACCATACTAAACAATAGGTTTATTCTGATCAAAAGTTTAAGATTAATTTTCCTGTAGTCAAGCAATGCACGTTGTTTAAAAGCATGTGTTGGAGCTCTGCTAACATAATAGCTAATGGTTCTGTACTCCTTTGGGTGATTTGTTTCCTTTTCATACAATAGCTTCACGCTCTCAGACTTCCACGTTGCCCCCGCAAGCCTCCTGAATCGATGTGTTCCCTCACAGCTGGGGTGTGGAGGGATGTGAAGGGGAACTTTAATATTCCCCCCGCCCCTTGCCTGTCTCTTTTCTAGAATCCCTCCATTTTTCAGCTGCTCTGGGATTTCCCTTGCCTCTCTGCACCTGCCCTGACTCTGGGCTCTACCCCAGCACGGGCCAACCTCGTAAATGTTTATGGGATTGTCTGCAGCAGACCATAGGTGCCAACTACGAGCACCTGTTGTTTCCTCGACTGTCTCCAGACCTTCATGCAGTGCCCATCCCCTGCCAGACTCAGGCATTCCTTCCATCCAGAGGGTTCCTGGGGTTTGCAGATCTGCATAATCACCTAATCATCAGTCTGCCAGTGGGTTTATTTCCAAAAAAAAGACTGGACACTGAAGTGTGTTTCAGGCAACTCAGCTGAGCCCTTCGGCTAAAGAAGCCTTTGCCTAAGAGGGCCCTTTCTGTGACATTCCAAGGCTGATTGGCAATCATAGCCCTTTTGGTCATATTTTTTCCAAGGTCCTGGTTTGTTCATTTTTATTGTCAGGAGCCACTAAGGGGAAAAGGAAGGTTTCAATAGAGTCCAGGGAAAGAATGCATGTTTCCTCTGAGGAAGAATCTAGAATTTCCTTTAGGAATCTGATGTTCTGTCTCCGTGACTGCCACCGCCACCACCCCAGGACTTTAGACTAAGTGGATCTATGAATCTCTTGATCTCTTTACTTAATCCTTCCCGGACTCAAGTATTTCCTTCATCAAATGATTGTATGTCAACATCGTTTGAATTCAACAGGCTCTGAGGGCTATGTCAGCATGCCTGAGAGCCTGCGTGGCCCCCTCGTAGGACAAAACCCTGCAAGCTTCCTTTGAAAACCCTCCTGCCTCCAAGCTTCCACTTCTCTACCATCCCCTCGGTTAAGCAACTGAGAACCTCCCATTTCCCCCCTGGTTTCTTTAGCGCTGCCTTTTAGCTTCTTTAGCTACTCCCTCAATTTGAAACATAAGGTTCAGAAAAAAAAAAAAAAAGAAACATACGGTTCAATTGGTTCTCAATGTCTATTTCTCTTCATGTTAAAATCTCTCTCTTACTTACAACTCTTTTCTCTATTAGCATTAAGCATAAAAGCATAGAGCAGAAGACCTCAAACTTTTTGGTCTTGGGGCCCTTTTACATTCTTAAACATTAAGGAGGGCATGAGGGTTTTAACTATTGATGCCTTCCATATTAGAAATTAAAATGGATAATTTTTAAACTATTAATTTATTTTAAAACAATAGTAGCAAACTCACCACATGTTAACATAAATAGCATACTTGTTATGAAAAACTACATTTTCAAAAAATAGTGAAAAAAGTAGATTGTTTTATATATGTGCAAAATTTTTAATATCTTGCTTAACAGAAGACAGGTGGATTCTCATATCTACTCCTGTTTTAAGCTTTTGTGATATTACACTTGATGTGATAATGAAAAATTACACTATTCCCTCATACAATACTGAGAATGGAAACAAAGAAAATACTAATATTATTAGGAGAATAGTTCTGACCTTATGGAGATCCTGAAAGGGACGCAAGGACCAGTGGAAGTTCATGGACCATACTTTAATGAGTACTTCTGACCCAGAGTGAATCCCACCCAGCCCACCCTAGGCCTGGAAACACACAACCCAATCTAACCCCAGGAAGATCACCATGAGACAGGAGTCTGAACAGTGTTCATATACAGTTGACCCTTGAACAACAGAGGGGTTAGGTTACTGGCCCTGTGTGCTAGAAAAATCCATGTATAACTTTTGATTCCCCAAAAATTTAACTACTGACAGCCTACTGTTGACTAGCAGCCTTGCCAATAATATAAACAGTTGATTAACGCATATTTTAAGTTAGATGTATTATAGACTGTATGCTTATAATAAAGCTAAAGAAAAACTGCTATTAAGAAAATCATAAGGGAGAGATAATACATTTACAACACTGGACTGTATTGAAAAAAATGTAAATGGACATGGCTAAATCCTACTGTTTTCACTTCATCAGTGAGGATGCATTTAGCAACAAGTAGCTAAAAACCAACCAAAAGCGGCTTAAGAGATAGGAATATTTATTATGGGGGTGCCTGGGTGGCTCAGTCAGTTAAGTGTTTGGCTCTTCACTATGGCTCAGGTCATAAATTCAAACCCTGTGTTGGGCTCTGCACCGACACTGCAGAACCTGTCTGGGGTTCTCTCTCTCTCCCTCTCTCTCTGCCCCACCCCTGCTAGATTGCTCTCTCAAAATAAATAAATAAACTTTTAAAAAGTAAAGAAATATCCTTTAAAAAAAGAATATTTATTATGTCTCATTAAGCCCTAAGCAGGATGGTGTTTGATTCATTAATGCACCAGGGTCTTTCCATTTCTCCACTCCGCCATTTTCATTATGCCACATCTGCTCTTTGGTTTTCTCCCTTCATGTTTGCTTGAGGTCTTCAAATAGACCTCAAACCAGAGCACCCAGAGGCAGGGAAAGTACAAAGAATCCTTTTAAAAATAAGAATAAGCTTTCCAGAAGCCCCACAGTGGACATCCTCTCTTGTTTCATTGGCCAAAACTGTCTTTCCTTCTCATGCCTGAACCAATGAGTTGGCAAGGAGAAGGACATCATCATGACTGAATCAGACCAACTAAAGGCTGAGGCTCAAAAGGAACACTGTTCTCCTCACCACCACCACTGGTGAAAAATATTGGGGTTCTCTCTGCAAAACAAAGGAGAGAACAGCTATTGGGTGGGTGACAAATAGCAACTTCCCACCTTCTCTCTAGCTGAGTTACCTCAGAGAGGTTACTGAACATCTCTGGGGCTCGGTTTTTGCATCTATTAACTGCAAATAATAAGAAGTACCTACCATCTAGGCTTCTGTGAGGATGAAAGAGGATTGTTCACGAATAGCACTTAGCATAGTACTCGACACGAAAGAAGTAAATGTTAGCTAGTAATGTGCCATCTAATTCTCAATAAATTTTCTAATTAGATATTCTTTCAGATATATAAACAGACCTTCTCTCCTCTTCTAGCAGCTAATAACATCCATTGTAATAAACTCTTACAAGACAGAAAGGTTGTCTTCTTTATATTTTAATCACTGAGCTGCATCTTTTCTACTGTCCCTTGGCCATTTATCCCAACTTGAAGAGAACAAAAATAGACTCGATGCTAAATGACTGACAAACACTGAGAATAAAAGGAAAATGATCCTGGCTATGATACAGCTTACTCCATGTGCAAGATCCAAGTATAATATTTGGTTTTTTACAATAAACCACTGTAGACTCATACTTGGCTAATAGTGCACTGTGACCCCCAGGTCTTGCTATGTCTAAGCAGGCTGTTCCCCTTGCCACTGGTTTCTCACCACCATGTATTATTTCCTTCTGGTTGATCTGGGGCAAGTCTCTACATTATGTGCCACACAAAACAAAAGACTTCTTTCTGAGAATTGCCTGAGATGCCTATGAAATAGACCATCAGAAACAGAAATCTCTCAAATATAAAGCTTTGTGGGCTTGGTATGGGAATATTAGCTTTGCAACTCTCAGGAATGATGTAGCGAATGCTGCTGAATGACGTACACATGCTATATGTTGGTTAAAAGAAGGTATTGCCCAAGTATCTGTCTTACAGGAGAGAAGTGAAATACACATCGATCCTATATTTCAGAGGCTTCGTGTTCTTTAGATGTTTTGTAATGATTCCTCTGAACTACTCCTCAGGATAATTTTGTTACTGTCATCTTTGTGGATGAGGCTGCACAGAGCAAGAGAAAGAGCCCTGGCCCGGGCAGTAGGTGAGCTAGGCTTCAGCCCTGCTCACTGCAGAGTTTCTGTGCAACCTCCAACAACCTGTGTGTCTTCCTGAGCCTCAGCCTCCCACTTGCCACAACGAACTCTGTAGCTCTGCCACTCTGAACGGGGCTGACACCCTAGCCGCATCCTGGGATTTGAAAATACCTTCACTCCACTCCAGTGAGGTGCTTGGGAGCTCCAGCGACAAGCACACAAGCTCTTCCCTTGAGAGAGGGCATGTGAGCCGTGTCAACCGTGATGCCCTTTTGATTCCTGGCTATGCAGCCTGCTTGTGTGTTAAGAACAGTGTCTGGTGTCTATCGAAGAGGAGCTTCCTCTATGTGGAAGCACAATGGTAGAAATCTGTTAAAAAATACTTGAAGAAAACATCTCAGTGGTTTTAATATTTATCTTTGAGAGAGAGGTAGAGACAGAGCACCAGTTGGGGAGGGGCAGAGAGAGGGTGAGACACAGAATCTGAAACAGGCTCCAGGCTCTGTGAGCTATCAGCAACAGAGCCCGATGTGGGGCTCAAACTCACAAACTGCTAGATCATGACCTGAGCCAAAGTCGGACACTTAACCACCTGAGCTACCCAGGTACCCCTCTCAGTGTTTCTGATGATCGAATGGCACAGAATCACATGTGGTTTTGATGACTACATGGCCAGAGATCATTTAGAAACTCTCCCATTTTTTCATTTCCCACGTAAGAAAACATCACTGCAGCAGGCTCAAGATGGAGTAGGACCAGAACCAGGACTGGGCTGCTTACTCCCACAGACAGCAGAATTTTCACTAAAGCATGCTACTTCTCTTATTTTCCTTAAGGTTTATTTCTTTTTGAGAAAGAAACAGAGTGTGAGCAGGGGAGGAGCAGAGAGAGAGGTAGATAGAGTCTGAAGCATATCAGCACAGAGCCCGACATAGGGATCGAACTCACGAACCGTGAGATCATGCCCTCAGCTTCAGATCTAAGCTAAAGTTGGATACTTAACCAACTGAGCCACCCTGGCACCCCTAAAGCATGCTACTCCTTCCAAATATACCAGTGTCAGTGTCAGAGGTTAGGCACTTAGATAAATAAAAAATACAAAAATTATGTTTACAAGGCTTGACACCTCTCGCTTATAAGTAACTTGCGCCTCTATTCTATTTTTAATTTTTTTAATTCCAGATAACGAACATGACGCTGTTAGTTTCAGGTGTACAACACAGTGATTCAACAATTCCTTTATTCTTTCATTTGAGCCTCTGCACAAAGAGAGCAGGCATTTGGAGGGGTTAAGTGACTTGCACAATGTCACTTAGCCAGGTGGTCAAGGGAGCCAGCCCTGGAGCCCAACCAACTCTTCTAACCCTGCTCTGGTCTGTTTCCTGGACTTGGCCCTGCCTCCTATCAAACAAGCGAATTACCAAGGAATGAAGTACATCTTTCCACTGCCTCTGGCTGCTGAGTGATGAACCTGAAAAGGACTGCTCCAACTGGCAATCTACTCCAAGCTATTCACATGTTCTAATCTACTAATATTAACACCATAATTAAGTTTACTTTTAGGAAACTCCTAACAGGAAAGCCAACCAGAAACCAGATGTTCCAGCGGATTCATGTGTGTGGGCGCGCACACCCACGCGCTCTGAAATGGCTCATTGCTACACATTTAACCATGTTAGTACACAACTATATGAATTCAGAGACAAATTACTAAATAAACAAGTTTTTCCGTCACATAATATTGGTGATTTCTTACATTAACAACGAGGAGCAGCAGTGTGATGGTCAAGCAGGAGGGCTCCAATAGTCCTGTCCCAGCACAAATCCTGCCTCTTACTAGCTGTGTAACCCTGTCGGTCTCCTCATTCACATGACAAATATAAAATTGTAACACCTACATCATTGTGTTAAGAGAATTAAGTATGGTAATACCTACAAAGAATGTCAAATCATACTAAGCATGCAGTAAGGGCATGATGTATACTAGGTATTATTATTATTTATACGATGGAGTGTCACAGTATCTTCATCTTATAGACAAGGAAAGTGAGACTTCGGAGGGGTTAGTGACTTTCCTAAACCTACAAGGCCTTAAGCGAGCAGCCTTATGGGAATGTATTTGCTAAAACCTTACTAAAGGTTAACTGGTGTCAGGCTGAAAGCAAACCCAAGACTAGCAGGGAGACGAAGAGAAACAGGAGGCTGGCTGGGCGGGAGGGTCTCTCAAAGGACCATGAGAGACAGCACTGAGCTGAATGTTGCCAACTTCACATTTTTGCTATATTTAATAAGTCACTGGTCTGTGCCAACCTGCTTACACCAAGTGGTAAGCTGAGTGGCTTCCCCTCAGAATGTGACAGCAGGAGAAGAATCAGATCAAACAGAAAGACCCAGCTTAGGTCACTTATTAAGACAGCCTTGAGGCGCCTGGGTGGCTCAGTCGGTTAAGCCTCCGACTTCGGCTCAGGTCAGATCTCACGTTCGTGGGTTCGAGCCCCGCGTCAGGCTCTGTGCAGACAGCTAGCTCAGAGCCTGGAGCCTACTTCCGGTTCTGTGTCTCCTTCTCTCTCTGCCCCTTCCCCTCTCATGCTCTGTCTCTCTCTGTATCAAAAATAAATAAAACATTAAAAAAAATTAAAAAAAAAAAGACAGCCTCTAAGCAGAAGGCCTGCTGTCCCATATGACATGATAAATCTGTTTAAATTTGAGAGGTACCAGTTACGGGGACATAACCTTCTTTCCTTATGAGGCCTACAAGTTACCAA
The DNA here is from genome assembly GCF_006229205.1 of Suricata suricatta. Lineage (NCBI taxonomy): Eukaryota > Metazoa > Chordata > Mammalia > Carnivora > Herpestidae > Suricata > Suricata suricatta. Next base: position 126,133,411 of record NC_043702.1, on the reverse strand, counting down.
TACTCAGACCTAACAGTAAGTTTAAAAACAATCAACTAAATTAGCAACTAAAATTTCTACAGTGACAGTGTTGTCATTTAATTCCCAATCCATCTTGTATTAATCAATATCTTATTCAGTGAGACAAACCTACCACCACTGGTGTTGGTGGAAATGTAAACTGGTACAGCAGCTCTGGAAAACAGTGTGGAGGTTCCTCAAAAAACTATCAGTAGAACTCCCCTATGACCCAGCAATAGCACTGCTAGGGATTTACTCAAGGGATACAGAAGTGCTGATGCATAGGAGCACATGTACCCTGATGTTCACAGCAGTACTGTCAACAATAGCCAAAACATGGAAAAAGCCTAAATGTCCATCACCTGATGAGTGTATCAAGAAGATGTGGTATATACACACACAATGGAGTACTATATGGCAATGAGAAAGAATGAAATATGGCTGTTTGTAGCAAAGTGGATGGACCTCGAGGTGTCATGCTAAGCGAAATAAGTCAGGTGGAGAAGGACAGATACCATATGTTTGCACTCATAGGTCTAAAAGGAGAACAGGAGAAACCTAATGGAGGACCAGGGAGAGAGGAAGAGGGAAAGAGAGGTGGAGAGAGAGAGGGCTGCAAAACCTGAGAGACTACTGAATACTGAAAATGAACTGAGGGTTGAAGAGGGAGGGGGAGTCTGAAAGCGGGTGGTGGTAATGGAGAAGGGCACTTGTGGGGAAGAGCACTGGGTGTTATATGGAAACCAATTTGACAATAAACTATTTTAAAAAAACAATATCAAAGTACTACAGAGGTATCTAAACCTTATTCTCAAATTTCTCTTATCTCTTCACAGAGCAGTGAGAGTTTGTGGAGCGGCACCAGATTTCCTCACATTATATACAGTACTGGCACAAACATAAGGACTTTTACTGTCAACTTATTGAGAAATTCTAAAGTGGTCCCACAGTTAATTTGAAGGTTCTATGTCATTAAAAGACCCAGACTTTTTTTTTATTATCCCATTTTGTCATCTGCAGGATACTGGTTCCTATCCTGAAGCTTGTAATCTCATGGCCACAAGCTTCTAGAGCCCCAATTACCACCTCCTCGCTCCATATTCTCCAAAGCAAGAAGGGAAGAATGAGGGCAAAAGCATTTTCTCCTTGTGTGACTCTATCTTCACTCAAAGAGGACTATGTGGTCTAGAAGCCCTCCAGAAGCCCCCCAGCTCATCCATGACTGCCGCCATACTGAATATGCAAAGAAGAATGGGATGGCTATGGTTGAATGAGGCCAATGGAGATCCAATCCCTTGGGACACACAGCCACCTAAACAAAACCAGACCCTTCAGCAAGAAAGAACAAGGAAGAGATGGATGTTAGGCAAGAAAGGAAGAATCTGCCACAGAAGTCTTAGCTCTTTCCAGACCACATGAGGCTTAAAGAAGTCTGCCCTCAGGGAAATGTGGCATTCTCCAAGGAATAGAAAGGATAACACTCGAATTTTTGAATATTCCACTAGAAACTTCTGGAAATCAGGGGTGCCTGGATGGCTCAGTCAGTTAAGCATCTGACTTCAGCTCAAGTCATGATCTCACAGTTCATGGGTTCACGCTCCAGGTCAGGATCTGTGAGGACAGCTCAGAGCTTGGAGCCTGTCTTCAGATTCTGTGTCTCCCTCTCTCTCTGACCCTCTGTGATTATGTTCTCAGTATATTCCTCAATGAACAATAAAATTAACAACTTTGTACAAGGGAACCCGAAGGGGCTATAGCCCTAGGAAGTCTGAGGAGGGGCCCAAGCCAGGGTTAGAGCTGCTCAACAGGCACCTTAGTTGCAAAAATGAGGTTTGGAGAGTGTGAGTCTCACTAATGAAGAGGATCTGATTCAAATTCATGAGCTCGTCTCTGGGTCTCTTCAGAGACGTGGTACAACTTCCTGGCTGCTCCATGTGCTTGAGCTCCCATTTTGCTTCAAATGGAAAACCACCTGAAAGTTTCCTGAGAAGGGTTTTCACGGGGAAAGTTTAAGCGTAATGTATCTGTGGCAGAACCTGTGTCAGCATAGTCCCTCCCAGAGCTCCCCGAGAAAACCAGAAGGCAGCGGCACGTGCAGCTGGGGCAGGAAGACACATTAGGAGACCCGGTCGCAGCACCATGTTGTCAGGACACCCTCCTGACACACTCGGACTCACGCTCCCCACCCCACGCCACCAGCCTCCAGGATTCCCCACCTGCAGCACAGCCGTGGCACCTTCTTGCCTCCCTTGCCGGGGGCACCATCTTCTGCTCTGGCAACGAGTGTGCTCCTGACAGACTCCGTCTGCCCATCCACTAGGAGTTTCCACTGCACTGACATCTGGGATTCAAAACTATTCAATCTACTGTCAACATAGTCTTCTTAAAATAAAAATTTTTTTAAGGGGAAAAAAAAAACAGTCAAAAAGTAAAGGAATCCAAACACTATCTAAAATGAAACAGAGAAACAGCATTCTTTTTGTCTTATTTTTTAAATAGAGCTTTCCATCTCCCATGTGTTTATGCTATAATTAGAAAGTATGTCGTAGAAAGGGTGTTATGATCACCCTCTAAAATTCTTGTTTTTCTAACACTGAATTTGCCATATGATATTAATTTGGGGAAAGAAAAACACAGGGAAGCAGACACAGCACAGAGTTCGCAACGCAGGGCTATGGGGTTTCAGAGTCAGGAGGAATTGCTAAAAAAAATAAATAAATAACAATAATGTCAATTAGCGTTTTCAGGCATAAAAGTGTTGAAATTGTCTAATTTGAGTCTGCACTGACTGTTGCCTAAATGATGGCAGTAGACTGAATCGTCCTGCTTCCCAAGTTTTCCCTCCTCTGATTCAATCTCCAGAGACCCATTATCACGCCTTCACTCTGGTCAGAACCATCTAGTAGACTCCCAGCACCTACAGAACTAAAGACTGCCCCAAACTTGGTATTCCACATTCCCCCTAAGGTTATTCTCTACAGAAGTGATCCTACCTCCCCAAGGGGGTACTTGAAAATGTTGGGGGTGGGGGAGTCTTTCCAGTGGTCAACATGACACGGACCACTACTGGCTTTGAGAAGGCTAGGGCTGGGGACAGACACTCCCTGAGGCGACAAAGAACCATGCACCCCAAAACACCAATGGATGACCCATCGAGAAGCTCTGGGGCTACCTTCTCAAGTTCTCCTATGTATTTTCTCATCCTTCCTCTGTCCTATCCAACACTCCAGCCACCTTGACTAGTCCCACTGCTGACCCCAATGGCCGTGTTCACATGAGTCTCTTGTCTGGAATGTTCTTCCCAGCTCACTGATCCTTACTACCCTCAATCCTTCAAAACCCAGAATAAACTATTCCCATCACCCCATCAACATTAACATCTCCCACTTTTGCAGCTCCGCCTCACTTTGCTTAAACATCTGGTTTAACACTTACTGTATTCTGCCTTTAATTAATGCCATCATTATGACTCTAATCTCCACTACCAAATAACACATTCCTTGAAGACAGGAATCACCTTACCTCTTTAGGTCCCCCTAACACTGAGCACTCACGTAGTGCCTGGTACTTTGTAGATTTGCTGAATTTAATTGAATTAACCTCGTTATTTTTAAATATCTTTTCTGTCAGATATCTGTGGTGACATTCTCAGTTTTTGTTAAGATCCTAGTGGATTTAACACGTAAAGTCTCATTTTATTAGTCTTCAGGGGCAAAAATCTATTTAAGCAAATTGCAAAAATGATTGGTCTCCTGCCCCTGTAACTTAACAGGGTTAAATCCTCTCAAAAGAAACAACCAAAAGGAGCTATTCTTCCAAAAGTCACAAGAAAAAGAAAAATGTAATTTTTTGGTGTTACCCAGTGAGATCTTTGTGAACACATAGCTTCCCAAATGACTAAACCTTGCAAATTTCGCCTGACTTTAATTCAACTTTCTTAAAAAAAAAAAAAATTTTTTTAAGTCACCTTTGGACTGGGATGAAACGTGGAAAATTCCAACTCAAAGTAAGATTTCCCCCCCTCCCTCAGGAAGCTGTGAGCAAATGAAAACAAGGTTTGGCGGGAGCATTTTATCACCTCTACTATAGGACGGGTCACTGCCATCGCCATACTTGTTGATGAGACATTTGGCAAACGGCCTGCTGCAGAAATATAGTCTGTGGCTTTATTTTGCTGGAGATTTCATCCATGAAGATTTTCTTTTCCAGTTCCAAAGTTCTCCCAAGAGGGACATAGCTGCTTTTTGGAAACCTGTGAAGTGTTGGCAAGTCTTGCCCTGTTTACCATGGAAAGTTGTACTTGGACGGAGTTCCAGCGTATGACCTGGTACGAGCATAGATGGATGTTTGGTGCCTGCTATTTTCTCCTCATGTTGATCTGGAAATTCTAAATCATGGAACCAGATCAAATAACTTCGATCTTTCCAGTTCGTTTGTTCATCATGGCATATGGTCATACCTGCACAGACTTGAAAATACATCGGCAGATGATGGCACATATGTTACTATTAAAATTTATGGGTTTGGTTCTGATTAAGCTGCAGAGAGCTGCCTGAAAAAAGGAGCAGACTATTGGTAAGCATGGGCGATTTAATGTCTGCTTATCTGTTGTTTTTTTCTTCAGGAGTTCTAACGTATCATATGGCTTTGAAACTGCATTGATGGGCTGTTTTATTTTTTAAAGAAGAAAGAAAAAAAAATAACTAGCCCTGCCTGCAAGCAGATATTATCTGCTTTCCTCTAAATAACTGTCTAAAGCATCTGGCCCAGGATTGTGTAAGAGATTTGTTTTTATGTCTTTGGGAAGCATTTAACAGTCTAGTACAGGACCTCTTCGCTTCTTGACTGGATTACGGCAGTCATTTCTAACTTGATCCCGGACCACGGTCCTCACATCCCACCCTCAGTCTATTTGCCATAGTCTTACTGGCCCTGTCACTCCAAAAACAGATCTGATCACCCCAATCCAACAGCTAAACCCCTTCACACAGTTTTGGATAGCTTTTGGGAAAAAGTGCCATATTAGCATGGAATGCAACATTCTATCCTAACTTTTTCTCTCACCTCACACGACTTCTCTTCCTCTGTACCACATGTCACTTGCCAAGGTATCACTCAGTTGTGCCTCTCTGCTTTTGAACCAGCTGCTCCTGTGCATATAATGTCCTCTCTCAACTCCCTGCCTTTCCGTGGCTGGCCCCTATTCATCTTTCAGCCCACATGCCATTTTCCAGAAACCAACCCAAACTTTCTCATCTAGAAAAGGTGACCTCCACAAGTGTTCCAGTAATACTTGGGCATATCTCTAGGATGACAGCTGTCACAACGCACTGCACTGTAATCACACAGAAGTTCCAAGGGACCATGTTTTGTCCACAGTGTAACAAATATCCTGGTATGTAGGCACGCCTGGGTAGCTCAGTTCATTGAGTGTCTGACTCTGCTCAGGTCATGATCTGGTGGTCCATGGGTTTGAGCCCCTGGTGGGGCTCTGTGCTGACAGCTCAGAGCTTGGAGCCTGCTTGATTCTGTGTCTCCGTCTCTCTCTGCTCCCCCCCCCCCCGCCATTTGCACTCTCTCTCTCTCAAAAACAAAACAAAAAACACATTAAAAAAGTTTTTTTAATATCCTGGTAGGTAGAAGATACTCCGTAAAAACTGATCACATTATGAAGGGAAAAAAGGATGAATGGAGCGATACTGGTTTGCATTTATAGTTTACTTGTTTTTCTGGATATACCTTCAGACATTGATAATTCTTGAATTTTCCATTTTGGTTTTTTTTTTTTTTAATATTTATTGTCAGGGGAGGGGGCAAAGAGAGAGAGGGAAACACAGAATCTGAAGCCGGCTCCAGGCTATGAGCTGTCAGCACAGAGTCCGACACGGGGCTCGAACTCACCAACTGTGAGATCATGACCTGAGCCAAAGTTGGGTGCTTAACTGACAGAGCCACCCAGGCGACCCCTGAATTTTCCATTTTGAAAGGATCAGAAATTATTCTGTTCCCTTTCTACCATTTTGAGAAAACAATGTAGATTTAAAAACCAAGCTGAACTAAAAGAAAGTTTACACCAGCTAAGAACTGAAGAATGCTCTTTTCATGGCTAGCACAGCCAGGACTCATGGTCCCAAGAAGCATCTGAATGTGGAGCAGCTCTAAAGCAGTGGACACTAATACTCTGACCAGTGTGTTTATTCCTCGTCCCCCTAGCAGGCCCCACAAGCAGAAAGAACGCCTTCTCCTCATCCTTTTCTGAGGAACACACTTAAGTCTGCTCTGACAAGAAAGGAAATAAGGAAGATCTGCCTGCAGCAGTCCAACAAGATTGACAGCAGAGTCCAAATGCACAGAACCTACCCTACTGGTTTAATAGATGCCATGGGCATCAACAAGACTGAAGAAAATTCCTGTCTCATCTGTGCACCAAAGGTCCTTTGCTGTTCATTTATTACACCTTAGGAAGCCAAGTACAAGTTGTGTGATGTGAGAAAGGTCTTTCTGGGCACCAAAGGAATCCCTCATCTGGTGACCCATGATGCTCACACCAACTGTCACCCAGATCCCTCATCAACGTAAATGAAACCATTCAGATTGATCTGGAGACTGGCCCGATGACTGATTTCATCAAGTTTGATACTGGTGACCTGTATATAGTGATGAGAGGTGCCAACATGTAAACTGGCATGACCACCAAAGAAGAGAGGCATCCTACATCCTGGTTCTTTAGGTTGAGGCTCCTGTGAAAGATGCCACAGGTGGCAGTTTTGCTTCCCAACTCTCCGATGTTTTCATTATTGGCAAAGGCAACAAAACATGGATTTCTCTTCCCTGAGGAGAAGAGATCTATTTCGCCATTGCTGAAGGAGAGACAAGATGCTGGCAGTCAAACAGAATAGTAGGTGAAATGATTCCTAGAGATGCAACCTGAAGGGTCTCTGTACTCAATGTAAGATAAATATGTCACGGACAGACCCATAAATACAGAGGATAAACTGATGGTTGAAGGGGGTGGCAAAATGGCTGAAAGAGAGTGAAAGACTCAGGCTTTCAGTTATGGAATGAGTGAGTCATTGGGATAAAAGGCACAGCATAAGAAATACAGTCGATGGCATTGTAACAGCAATGTATGGTGACAGATGGCAGCTACACTCGTGACAGGCATGGCATAACATACAGAGTTGTTGAATCACTGTTACATACTTGAAACAAATGGAACATTATGGGTCAACTATATTTCTATTTTTTTAAAAAGATAATATGGCGGGTTGCTGAAGCTCCTGACTCTTGATTTCGGTGAGGTCATGGTCTCACAGTGCATGGGATCAAGTCCCGCAGTGCAGAGACTGCTTGGGTTTCTCACTCTCCCTCTCTCTCTGCCCCTCCCCTGCTTGTGCTCTCATTCTCTCTCAGAATAACAAACATGGAAAACATTTTTAATAAAAATTTAAAAAATAGATAAGGGCACCTTAGTGGTTCAGCTAGTTAAGTGCCTGACTCCTGACATCAGCTCAGGCCCTATCTCTCAGTTCATGAGTTTGAGCCCCACACTGGGCTCTACACTAACAACACAGAACCTGCTTGGGATTCTCTCTCTCCCTCTCCCTCTCTCTCTGCCCCTCCCTGGCTCATGCTCTTTCTCTCACAAACAAGTAAGCATTTAAAAAAAGATAATATGGCATAATTAAAAAAGACAAAGAACTAAAGAATGACACAAACCATTTACGAACTACATATTAATGAATTATACAGAAGGCATCACTCAGATGATTCTGTGACCCTCGGCACTGCATACAGGTCATATACTGACCAACACAGAACATCTAAAATAAAAATACCAACCCTAGTTTGTGACCAAAAAGCTGCCTCCAGTTATTCCATAGATATTGCTAATTTTCAGGATAAAATCATTTTAAGTTAACTTAAATACAAAGGAATTAACATAATATTCTTAGCAATTTTGGAAAAAGTACGTTATTAACTTTAACCATTAATAGGGTTTACAAATCCTTCTCATATTTAAAATAATCCAAGAGAGCCTGAGTGGTTCAGTCAGTTAAGAGTCCAACTTGGGCTCAGGTCAAGAAGATCTCAAAGTTCTTGAGTTTGAGCCCCACATCTAGCTCTTCACTCTTAGCACAGAGCCCGCTTTGGATCCTCTGTCTCCCATTCTCTCTCTTTCTCTCAAAGATAAATAAATGTCTAAAATTTTTTTAAATAACCTGCTTGCAGGATTTGTGACCTTTCCACTTGTTTTCTTTTATTCCTCCATAGGCATTGAGAATTCAGAGAATCCAATCTTTAATTCCAATGTCAATAAACCCAGCTCCAGTCCAGAACTTATACTTTGTGACATCTTCCACCCAGGCTCCAAGGGATACAAGCACTGTTTAAATTCAGCCTTCTGAAGCATCTGGGTGGCTCACTGAGTTAAACGTCCAACTTCAGCTTATTTCATGATCTCATGGCTTATGAGTTCAAGCCCCTCATCGGGCTCTGTGCTGGCAGCTCAGAGCCTGGAATCTGCTTCAGATTCTGCGTCTCCCTCTCTCTCTGCCCCTCCCAGCTTGTGTTTGTGTTCTCTCTCTCTCTCTCTCTCTCTCTCTCAAAAATAAATAAACACTAAAATCAGCCTTCTATGTAAGAAAAAAAATCTAGAGTGTGATATGAAGTGCAACACACTTTCTAGCTTTCAAACTACATCTCTCTCTACCCCTGCCCTTACTGGTCACGGTCTACAACTCCTTTAACAAAGAAACACAAAATAAGAAAGAATAAGGCCTCAGATGTTGCAGAGATCATCCACTGACTTAAACTCACACTACCTAGTTTCTCTTTTTGCCTTCTTTGCCTGGAAGCTTGGAGGCCAATTTATTACTTAGTTGTAATAAAACTGTTCTCCTCTTTGCTTCAGTTGAAGCCTCATTCTGTCCACTATGTTTTATGAACTGCATGTTAGGCCCCACCCCCAAATTCATATCTTGAAGCCCGAACCCTGCACTGTGGTTATATTTGGAGAGGGGAAACTCTTAGGAATTAAAATTAAGTTAGGCCATTAAGGTGGGGCCCTAATTCAACAGGATTAGTGTCTTCACGAGAAGAGTCACCAGAGAACTAGTTAACTCTCTTTCTCTTTCCCCTTCCCACCTCCCCGCCCTCCCTGCACACACATTAAGGAAAGGCCATGTGAGGGCACAGCAAGAAGGCAGCCAAAATGAGAGCTCTCATCAGAAACCAAACAAGCTAGAAACTTGATCTTGGACTTCAGCTTCCAGAAGTGTGAGAAGACACACTTCAGTTGTTTAAGCCATCCATCCAATGGACAATCTTCCGTTACGGGAGCCCCAGCTACTGTATATAGGATTCTCTCTCTCTCTCTGACTCTTTATTGCTCTCCTGGCAGCTAGCCCCTAAGCTCCAGCCCGTGATCTCTGCTGTGCTAAATCCACAGTCATGCTCCCACCGGCCACACGGACTTCGAAAAAATACACTTCATAAGCTGAATGAAATCAAGAAAGGCAGTAACTCAGCACAATAATTTTGGGGCTATACTCAATCTACACCTACAACCTAAAAAAATTATTTAAAAAAATTTTTTAATGTTTTTATTTTTGTGAGACAGAAAGAGACAGTGTGAGCAGGGGAGGGTCAGAGAGAGAGGGAGATACAGAATCTGAAACAGGTTCCAGGCTCTGAGCTGTCAGCACATAGCCTGATGCGGGGCTCGAGCCCACAAACCATGAGATCATGACCTGAGCCAAAGCTGGATGCTCAACCGACTAAGCCACCCAGGTGCCCCTAAAAAATTGTTTTTAATTTTTGAGAGAGAGAGAGAGAGAGAGAGAGAGAGAGAGAGAGCGCGCGAGCGCGCAAGCAGGAAGGCACAGAGAGAGAAGGACACACAGAATCCGAAGACAGGCTCCAGGCTCTGAGCTGTCCGCACAGTGTCTGACATGGGGCTCGAACTCACAAACCTCGAGATTATGACCTGAGCAGAAGGTCCCCACTTTACTGACTGAGCCACCCAGGCTCCCCTATACTTGCAACCTTAATTCAGCCTTGTCTGTTGCTTTTAAAGAGTATCTGCCATAATTTGATAGAAAGCAATGATAACCTTTTTCCTTCTTAAACTCTAGTGTCCAATTTTGTAAGTGATGTTTCTATAAAAGTGGTAAAATTAGTAAGTGTACTGCTGTGGCCTGACTTCATGGTAGAGTGTGTCCTTACCGAATACTGAAACAACCCTGCTTCTACCCCATTTGCTTTGTTTTCAGGTTTCTCTCTTTTTCCTAATCTGCGTGATCCACAACCCAGCGCCCCCCCCCATTCTAATGCCTCCCCTCCTACCACGCTGTCAGCTACCAAGCTCAGTACTGCCTATTTCTTTGCTGTCATTCAGCTCAGAGAGAAAACTCTTTTCTTCACATAAGACATACTCCAGAGAACTATCTTATAAGCCTTCCAAACTGTAAGATCTTCTAGAAGTATAGATGTTTAGCGCTACAGAAAAGCTAATATTGTTCAATGAATAGCTTTTTGTGCCAACAATAAAAATCACAGATTAAGATAACAGAGTCTTGGGCCGCCTGCGTGGCTCTGTCAGCAAAGCATGTGACTTTGGCTCAGGTCATGATCTCACAGTTTATGAGTTCAAGCCCCACACAGGGCTCTACACTAACAGTGTGAAGCCTGTTTAAGATTCTGTGTCTCTCCCTCTCCCTGCCCTTCCCCCACTCTCACTCTCTCAAAATAAATAAACTTTTTAAAAAGGTTATGATATTAAAACTTTAAAAAATATATAATAAAAGTTTCTACTACAGCTCACATGCTTAAAACTTTCCTTAAAATTTTTCTTTGTGGGGTGCCTGGGTGGTTCAGTCAGTTAAGCATCCAACTCTTGATTTAACATGATCTCACGGATCATGTTCTCATGATATCATGATCTCACAGATCATGGGATCAAGCCCCACGTCAGGCTCTGCACTGACCAAGCATGGCCTTGCTTGGGTTTCTCTCTCCCTATTTTTCTGCCTCTCTCTCTCTCTCTCAAAATAAATAAATAAACATTTAAAAAACTCTCCTTGTGAGCCAAAATATTCTGAATGAAAAATCAGCTAAGAGTATTTTAGATAAATCCAATTTGACTTTTTTTAGGTACAGAATTCCAGAAATGACACATTTATTTTTTGAAAGTTGTATTTGGTCATTTTGACAAAAACTGAAAAGTGGTTGAATCTTGTGATTTCCTGTGTGAACAGACTTCAGTGAGAGATAATACTTTAAGGAATGACTAAGAATGGTCTTAAATATCTCCTGAACAAGCCTTTGGGCATCAACATTCGCCTTTTGGGCATGTAGAAACTGCACAGATTTAATGTCTCAAGATGCAACAGGGTCCAAGTACAGAATGACCATTTCCACTGAGCTGTCCAGCATGGATACGTGGTTACAGTACCTCTACACATGTTTCTGGAAAAGGCCACTAATAGGAAAGTGAGCACCAGTTCCCACTTCGTCAAAAATTAAAGTACTCAGTGTTTTCTAGAAATGCCCAAAGAGAGCTTAGCCGACCTGCCATTAAATATGTTTCATGGCCTCCCCAATATGACTTTTCCAATTTACTATCATAGACTCTATTCTCAAGTCAAATTAGATTCCTTTTTGACAACACTAATGTGTTCTACCCCACTCATGCTTTTCATTATACTGCTTTGTATTTATTCATAATACTGATCATTATCTGAAATCATCTATTTTTTTTTTTTACTGACTATCCTCTTGCCTCTCAGAATGAAAGCCTCATGAGAGCAAAGATTTTTCCTTGTTTAGTGCTGTATCTCCAGGGTCTAGAACAGTGACACAAAGGAGGTACTCTATACATACACACACACACACACACACACACACACGTGTGTGTGTGTGTGTGTGTGTGTGTGTGTGTTTAAGAAATGAATTGATGAAGTATTTCCCAGAAACATTCAAGCTTCATTGTGTATGTGCCTTGGAATATAAAGTGTCCTCCATCTAGAAGGCCTGTATTCTTCCTTTACACATCTTAGTGGTCCAACTGAAATTTTACGGCATCTAGGCCCATGTCAGAGTTGCCAATATGCATGCTTCAGACCCCTCCACAGAGTGGAAACTATTTATGAGATCAGCCTTGGATAGTTTCTTTTCAAATACACAGACACACCAACTAATCTTTGACAAAGCAGGAAAGAACATCCAGTGGAATAGATAGTCTCTTCAAATGACGCTGGGAGAACTGGACAGTGACATGCTGAAAAACGAACCTGGAACACTTTCTTATACCATACACAAAAATAAACTCAAAATGGATGAAAGACCTAAATGTAAGACAGGAAGCCATCAAAATCCTAGAGGAGAAAGCAGGCAAAAACCTCTGTGACCTTGGCTGCAGCAATATCTTATTCAACATGTCTCCAAAGGCAAAGGAAACCAAGGCAAAACTGAACTACTGGGACTTCATCAAAATAAAAAACTTCTGTGAAGGAAACAATTAGAAAAACTAAAAGGCAACTGACCAAATGGGAGAAGGTATTTGCAAATGACATTATCAGATAAAGGGTGAGTATCCAAAATCTATAAAGAACTTATCAAACTCAACACCCAAAAAGCAAATAATCCAGTGAAGAAATGGGCAAAAGACATGAATAGACACTTCTCCAAAAAAAGACATCCAGATGGCCAACTGACACATGAAAAAATGCTCAAGATCACTCATCAGGGAAATACAAATCAAAACCACAATGAGATACCACCTCACACCTGTCAGAATGGCTCACATTAACAACTCAGGCAACAACAGATGTTGGCAAGGATGTGGAGAAAAAGGTTTTCTTTTGCACTGCTGGTGGGAATGCAAACTGGTGCAGCCACTCTGGAAAACAGTATGGAGGTTCCTCAAAAAATTAAAAATAGAACTACCCTATGACCCAGCAATTGCACTAGTAGGTATTTATCCAAGGGACACAGGTGTGCTGTTTAGAAGGGGCACATGCACCCCAATGTGTACAGCAGCACTATCAACAATAGCCAAAGTGTGGAAAGAGCCCAAATGTCCATCAACCGATGAATGGATAAAGAAAATGTGGGGTGTGTGTGTGTGTGTATGTGTATGTATATATATAAAGAAGTATTCCTCAGCAATCATAAAGAATAAAATCTTGCTATTTGCAACTACATGGGTGGAACTAAGCGAAATTAGAGAAAGACAAATATCATATGACTTCACTCATATGAGGAATTTAAGAAGCAAAACAGATGAACATAAGGAAAGGGAAGCAAAACTAATATAAAAACAGAGGGGACAAAACATAAGAGGCTCTTAAAAATACAGAACAGAGGGTTGTGGGAGAGGTTGTGAGATAGGGATGGGCTAAATGGGTGAGGGGCATTACAGAATCTACTCCTGAAATCATTGTTGCACCGTGTGCTAACTTGAACGTAAATTTAAAAATCAATTAATTTAAAAAAAATACACAGACACACAAGTGCATGCACACATACGAGCACACACACTGGCACAGTATCATTCAGTATTCATCACAGTAGTGAATGGGAATGAGGTACCACTCAAGTTCTTAATGCGATTTCACCTTAGCTAGAAACTTAACAAGAAAAGTAGACCCAGGGGCACCTGGGTGGCTCAGTCAGTTAAGCATCAGACTTCAGCTCAGCTCGTGATATCACGGTCCCTGAGTTTGAGGCCCGTGTTGGGGTCTGTGCTGACAGCTCAGAGCCTGGAGCCTGCTTCTGATTCTGTGTCTCCCATGCTCTCTGCCCCTTCCACACTCACACTCTGTCTGTCTGTCTCTCTCTCTCTCTCTCAAAAATTAATAAATGTTGGGGCATCTGGGTGGCTTAGTCGGTTAGGTGTCTGACTTTGGCTCAGGTCATGATATCACAGTTTGTGAGTTCAAGCCCCATGTCGGGCTCTGCTGATAGCTCAGAGCCTGGAGCCTGCTTCTGATTCTGTGTCTCCCATGCTCTCTGCCCCTCCCATGCTCATGCTCTGTCTCTCAATAATAAATAAACATTAAAAAATTAAAAACAAAAAAAAAAAGAAAATTAAAAGAAATATGGAGCCATCACTTGGTTAGTGCTGTGGAATGGCAAGAGAAATATATTAATTACCAGAGTTCAATCCACACAGAAACACCCAGAAAGGCAAAACTCCAGTACAAATTCAGATCATTAGTTAATAAACTTGGATTTAATTTTGTCATACTGGAGCTCAGTTGTCCTCTGCTTGGCTTCTGGAACAGAGCCAAAACTCCCTATGGCCTTCTGATAAGAGTGTAGAAAAAGAAAGTGGAAGAAGACAAGGCAGAACCTTCCCAAATCTACATAAATCTGAAAGGGCCTCCTGTCCTTAGGTTTGTGTCAGGCTGACCTCCTTGCTGCCCTAGAGCAGAGGAATCCGGCCTGCCCGTGTTAGCGGAGATTTACGAAAGCAGAAGGAGAAATGCCTTTGTTCGTCCCTTGAATCAACGAGCCTTCTACCAGGTGAGTCATTCTAGTCCTACTCACTCCTCCCCACCAAATCCCCCTTTCTCATGCCTCCCGCTGCGGGTACTCAGTCTCTAACAGCTCATTTGGTAACAGGTCCTTCAACTATACTCTAAATGAGAATTCTCCTGGCACCTAATGACAGTGAGTCCTCTGACCATAAAAATGATCAATGTTTAATCGCATGCTTTTTTTCTCTGTTCTACCTCCAGGCTCCTCCATGGCCTTCTAACAAAGAAGCATGTCCTTCTTTTTTCAACTTGCTCTTCAGTATTTCTTGCTGGATCTAGAGGTCAATGAAATCTGTGGATGATAGCATAGGCATAGCTAGTATGTTTATTTTAGTTTTTTTGACCAGTGTGAATGATGGGCTACAAATTGGTAATTTCCAATTCATTTTTTTTATACCTCGGTTTTAATACCCCAAAGGGTATCGTAAAATTCTTAAGACTAAATTAATTTGTATTAACCTTTAAATTTCTGAAATAAATACTGGGCAAGAGCATTCTCTGATGTAAAACATAGCAAAAGTTGTGGGGACACCTGGGCGGCTCAGTTGGTTAAGCTTCCAACTTCAACTCAGGTCATGATCTCACAGTTAGTTGGTTCGAGCCCCATGTTGGGCTCTGTGCTGACAGCTTGGAGCCTGGAGTCTGCTTCAGATTCTGTGTCTCCATCGCTCTCTGCCCCTCCCCAACTCACGCTCTATCTCTCTCTCCTTCAAAAAGAAACAAACATTTTTAAAAAAAACAATTTTTTTTAAGTTGTGGTGTCTCCAAACAGATTAGGAACTACTGTTTTCAGAAACAGACCTAGCCCATTTTATGAATACTGTCCAGTTACTAACAAAGTTAGATGTTTTGAGATAATAAATTTTTTTCGCTGCATGCAAACTCTTTGAATTTTAAAATATTCACCCTTCTTTAAGGCCTCAGAATTAGAAACCTGACACATGTGTGAAGGTTACACAGACAACTGTTAGTAACTGCACCAAGCATTACTTCCAGGTTGGCTTGCTAACAACAGAAAATGGCTGGAGGCAGCTCCAAACAGGTATGCAAGGAAGGAAATGAATGCATATTAATTATGGCCCCCCATGGTCAAAACAGAGAGACGCACGTTCACTGACTCTAATCCATTCCATTGATGCTCCTGAGAGTCAGACGGGAGTATGGCTTGCTCACAAGACTGTCTTAAAAAATGGTCTAAAACACCCTACACAAATTGGGACATAAATCAGAAACAAGAGAAAGAGATAAGGAAAGGCTCATCACCCAGTTTCAATCCCAAATGCAGATGCACGGAGCTGGGAAGTATTTTTCTCAGTACCAGTGCCTGCAACACAAGTAACATTCATACTTCTGTACTAATAATATTTAGAACTTATTACTTAGTATTTATTTAGTACTTTCTATGTCCCAGGAACGGTTTGAAGTCCTTTAACATATTAGTAGTAGAAACCTCACAACAGGTAGTCAGCCAAAGGCTGTTACTGCTTTTAACACTGTGCAAAAGAAGAAACAGACACAAAGAACAGACACTTTGCCCTAAATCATACACATATTAAGTAGCTGAGCAGTGGAGCAAGGATTTAAGCCAGGAATGTGTGGCTCCAGAGTCCATACTGTCAACCAGTGTATTTACTACCTGCCTAAGGGTTACAAAACATATTTATAAACTCTACTGAAAGATATCTCGAAGTTACAGAACATTCAAGAGGCACTGCACAAGAATGAGGAAGATGATGCCACTCCAAGGAGCTATGGGGCCACAAACAACTTCAAAGAGACAATAGACCAACCTGATCGGTATGGGTGGGTGTTACAAAAATGGGTACAAAACCTGTGTCATCACTAAAGGAAGACATTCAATTTAAGCAAAGGTACTAAACAGGCTGTGTTTTAGCTTATGGGCAAGTAACAAATTGTATCATGTATCTTGAATGTATCATAGATAAGCTGCTATATAACGATCGCCACTTCAGATAGCTGTGAAATTAGGTGATTAACTAGTTGTTACTTAACCTTCTAATTTCTGTATAAGTCTAATTACATGAAACAGAAGTTGGGGTTTTGATTTTTTACTTTGCTTTTCTGTTTAGAGTGTCATTGTAACTACTGTATTGTAAATGATGGAAAATAATTGCATATGTTTAAAAAATTGTGTTATATTCAAAAAAAATTTTTTAATTAAAAAACTTAAAAAAAAAAGTTGTTGCCAATGATGTTATGTGACAATGATTGGATCACTGTACCTGTGTCATAATTTCTTGTAACTCCCCCTTCCCAAACCCCATAAAAACCCTGCTCAGCCCTTGCTCGGGGTGCTCAGCATGGATCCACTGTGCTGGTGAAGTCTGTGAGCCCGAGCTTAAGCCCAGCAATCTTAAGCCCGTAATAAATGCCCTTTGCTTTTGCAAAAAAAAAAAAAAAAAAAAAAAAAGGAAGACATTCAACAACTGCTAACATAGGAAGCCATTAAAAACTACAGAGAAAAAACTGGGGTACCCGGGTAGCTCAGTTGGTTGACCATCTGACTTCGGCTTGGTCATGATCTCAGGTTCATGGGTTTGAGCCCCATGTCAGGCGCTGTGCTGACAGCATGGAGCCTGCCTCAGATTCTCTTTGTCTCTCTGTCCCTCCTCCACTCACGCTCTTTCTCAAAAATAAACATTAAAAAAAATACAGAAAAAATTGTGCACTTGCTGTGAACAAATCAAATTCCTAAGAAACATGGTAAATACAGTAGTGTGGCTTTTCCTCAGGTATATTTAAGGGAGAGTTAGATACACCCTTCTTGGCATGTCAGCTACAAACAAGTATGCAGGTGAGGAAATGAATGAATATCAATTATGGCAATGAGGCACCACTGAATTAACATCACCACAATCGTTGGGGGGGGGGCAGTGTTTTGAAGAAGCATCATCACTCCTTCGAAGTTGTTCTCTTAAGATTCATGGACTATATCTATGGGCAGCACCAAAACTCCTTCAGACAATGTGAGGAGCTGTTAAGCAGTGAAGATCAGATTAGACCTCCATTACCAGTTGATTTCTTTGTTCCTTTGTTTTCCCAGCATCATCATTTCTTCTTTCTTCCCCTAGCACTAACATATGTGGCGATGATACACAGTTTGATAAGACAAGTGCCCACCTGAGCCACATGTGACCAGCGGGGGCACCTGCACAAGCCTGGGGCAGTGGACCTTACCATATATTAGCATCAACTTGGTAGAAACAACCAAAATTACAAAAATTACTTCAAGGGGCTAGTTCTAGGGGATTATGACTTAAAAACCCATGCTTTGGGCCTACGAGAAATTCAAAATTATGGATAATTTTACGTAAGTTCAACTCTTCCGGCAACAGGAAATGTCCCAGCCGTCATTATAGTTCACACTGAAAATAATAATGCCCCATTTGTTGGGATGAGCACTGGGTGTTATATGGAAACCAATTTGATAATAAACTATAAAAGAAAATAATTATAATAATGCCTAGTGCCCATGTGATCATCCGAGGTTATGCATTAAGGGAATGCTTGCCTTATGAGATGCAGGCTTCATACTACTGTCACTGAGATGATCACAGGGAATGCGCCATTTTTAATGTAGTCAATTCTTAGTAAATCATTTGGACCATCATAGAGCCTTAACTGAAAATCCTGTTTCATTAATTTTGATTTATTTTTGTAAAAGAAAATACAAAATTAAAAATTAAATTAACCTTGCAAATGAAAATAAATGTGAAAAACATATTGAATCATCTAGAAGCAACTTTTTTTTATTTTTTTTAACATTTTATTTAGTTTTGATAGAGAGAGACAGAGTGCAAGCGGGAGAGGGGCAGAGAGAGAAGGAGACACAGAATCTGAAGCAACTCCAGGCTCTGAGCTGTCAGCACAGAGCCCAATGCAGGGCTCAAGCCCACGAACGTGAGATCATGACCTGAGCCGAAGTCGGCTGCTTAACTGACTGAGCCACCCAGGTGCCCCTAGAAGCAATATTAAGACACTTGAAGATAAACACGTAATCATATCTTAACACCTTTGTTAATGGCACGAGTTGCTAGTGAAAACTACATTTAAGCCCTCTTATTTTTGAAAAATTATTTTCAAGTTTATTTACTTTGAAGAGAGAGAAAAAGTAGGGGAGGACCAAGAGAGAGGGGGACAGAGGATCTGAAACAGGCTCTGTGCTGACAACAGAGAGCCCGACATGGGGCTAGAACTCACAAACCATGAGATCATGACTTGAATCAAAGTCAGATGCTTAACCAACTGAGGCACCCAGGTGCCTTATTTTTTTTTTTTACATTTATTTATTTTTGAGAGACAGAGAGACAGATCATGAGCAGGGGAGGGGCAGAGACAGAGAGGGGCATACAGAATCCAACATAGGCTCCAGGTTCTGCACTGTCCGCATAGAGCCCGATGCAGGGCTCAAACCCACAAACTGTGAGATCATGACCTGAGCCAAAGTCAGACACTCAACCAACTGAGCCACCCAGGTGCCCCCGCTCCAAGTGCCTTATTTTTCACAAATCCATATGCCTGAAACTTCAGCGACACAGTGTTCACACATTTACTACCTTGTTACACTAGTGATTACACAAACTAATAAAATATAAAATAGTAAGTATTTTATAATTAAAATCCACTAAGACAATATACCATCATTCTGGCATTTATTCCTTTAAAAAGGTAATTAAAAAGTGATAATAGTGCTGAATTATGTGATACTACAATCAAGACATCTGGGATACTGCATTCAGATAAAACTGCCTGAGCTAAAAGTTAGGTTCTAAAACCTAAGGAAATAAAAGTATTTCATTTGTCCATTTGTTCATTCATTCATTCAACTAACAATACTAAGTACCTATAAAACAGTATATCATATGTTGTACTACCCATTTTTGGTAAGTTAATATATTTATTTATTGTATGTGTTTTTCATATAGTCTATTATGAGTTCAATAAACATTGTTCTTAGATACACTCTTTTAATGTTTATTTATTTTTGAGAGAGTGAGTGAGTGCACATGAGTTGGGGAGGGGCAAAGAGAGAAGAAGAGAGAGAGAATCCCAAGGAGGCTCCGTGCTGTCAGCACAGAGCCTGACATGGGGATCGAACCCACAAACCATGAGATCATGTGGGCTGAAATCAAGAATAGGACACTTAACCAACTGAGCCACCCAAGTGCCCCTGTTCTTATATAGAGTTAACGAACTCTGTGATGAAATTCCTGAGAAAATCTCATAGTCTTCTCAAAATGTTGTCCCTGAAACCATTTTTTATTTAAGGAAAATACACATTAAAAAATTGGGGACCACATCAACAACTTCCCCCCAATGTTTTAAAGGAAAAAACTGCAGTACTATACTTGAATCTTTTCTACGTAAGTTTTTTTTCAAAATAGATTTTTTAAAGATTTTAAAAAGATTTTTTTATGTTTTATTTTTATTTTTGAGAGAGAGAGAGTGCAAGCAGGGGAGGGGCAGAGAGAGAGGGAGACACAGAATCTGAAGCAGGCTCCAGGCTCTGAGCTGTTGGCACAGAGCCCGACGCAGGACTCAGACTCACGAAGCATGAGATATGACCTGCACCAAAGTCAGATGCTTAACTGACTGAGCCACCACAGCGCCCCTAGAATTTTTTAAATATTGATAGAAGATAAAAAGGCAGGCTAGAAATTGCATCCTTTGAGACTTTTTTTGGGGTTCCACTGCAGGATTAGGCCTTAAGTCTCTGAGCTTTCCTGCTTTGCCTTCCACCTGATAAATCCCTTTCCACTTTAGAGTCTTTACACTCACACTCCCTCTGCCAGAAATGCCTTACCCTGAACATGCCCATGGCTTTGCTCCCCACTGCACTCATGTCCCCGCCCACATATCCTCTCCTCTGGCAATACATGCCTCCACCACTCTGCACCCTTCTCCCTGGTACAGTAGACTGGTATGTTGATCTGCTTGGGAACTGAAATAACAAAAAGAAGTTCCTGTGTAACAGACTCAGCGTTGAGATGACTCCGTGACGTGGGTCCTGAAATAAACAGCAGCATTACTCATCCTCACACGTCAGTAAAGATTGTTTCCAGACATAAGGACATTTACAGACTTGGAAACTATTTGCACCTTAATAGTAAAGACTATTACTTTTATTAGAAATTTCTTGGAGGTCTGATGACATTTGCTGATTGAATTTGAAAGTCAAGTAAAATGAGATACTCCCTTTCAGGCACTAAATACACATGTGGCTTTTAAAGTTAGACAGCCTGGCTTCAAATCTCCGGCTCTTCAGCTAACTCGCTGTATGAGCCTACCCTGAAACTACTCTCATTAAGAGCACCAAAACCTCCAGAAATTCAACAGACACATCCCAGTTCTTATGGGATTGGACCACTCTGAATCATTTGGTGCAGATGACAATTCCTTTTTATTTTCCAGAAAGTTTGCTTTCTTCCTATGTCTTTGGTTACTCCTTCTCAGTCACCTTTACCAACTTTTTTGGTGTTCCAAATATTGGTGTTTCTCAGAGTTCTGAATTAGGCACTCTTTTCTCCTCACCCTATACAAATCCAGAAAAAAATCTAGCCAATTTGATTCTATGTGGTCCAAAGTTGGTTAAACTGAGAATATTAATAGTTAAGATTTAATAAGAGGGACACCTGAGTAGCTAAGTCAGTTAAGCATCCGAGTTTTAATTTTGGCTCAGGTCATGATCTCATGATTCATCAGATCCAACATAGAGCCTGCTAGGGATTCTCCCTCTCCCTCTCTCTGCCTCTCCCCACCTCGCTCTTTCTCACAAAATAAACATCTTTTTAATATTTAATAAGAGATTTAGGAACAAAGACATTTATAATAAAATGCTATTACTAGTTAATTATTATACTTTCATGTTAATAAAAATGTAATGCCTATACCCCTTATGAATAGCTGGAAAGCATCAAAGTGACAATTTGTAAAGACCCTACTTGATTTAAAGAAGATTGTTTTAGAAAAAGTTGCTAATTAAGTAATTACTTAAATAGTTTCTACTCTTACAAGTTAATAATAAAAAGACAACCAGTTAAAAATAGGCAAAGGAAAAAATATAGGCAAAAGATCTGAATAGACATTTCTCCAACAATGACATATAAATGGCCAATAAGTCCATGAAAAATATGTTCAACACCATTAGTTATTGGAGAAATACAAACCAAAACCACACTGTGATACCACTTCCGGCCCGCTAGGGTGCTTACCACCAAATAAATGGACAATAACAAGTGCTGGTGAAGATGCAGAGAAACTGGAACCTTCATGTGTTGCTGGTAGGAATGTTAAATGGTACAGCTGCTTTAGAGAAGAGTCCCCAGTTCTTCAAAATATTACCATACAAAGGGTGCCTAGGTGGCTAGCTGGTTAAGCATCCGACTTTAGCTCAGGTCATGGCCTCATGGTTCGTGGGTTCGAGCCCTGCATCAAGCTCTGTGTGGACAGCGTAGAACCTGCTTGGGATCCTCTCTCTCCCTCCCTCTTTCCCTCCCTCCCTCCCTCCCTCCCTCTCTCTCTCTCTCTCTCTCTCTCTGTGCCCCTCCCTCACTCTTGCTTGTCTCTCTTAAAAAATAAACATTTAAAAATTATATATATTACCATATAAAATAGTGGTATACCAGCAACTCCATATCTAGGTATATACACAAGAGAAATTAAAACAGATGTCTACACACACACAAAAAAAAAACCCCTCTATGTATACCAACGTTCACAGCAGCCTTATTCATGATAGCCAAGAAAAGGAACAACCCAAATGTCTATCAACAGATGAATGAAGAAATAAAACTCAGCAAATCCAGACAATGGAATATTATTCAGGCAATAAAACAGAAAGGATTACTAGAGCATGCTACAACATGCATGAACCTTGAAAACATTACGCTACATGGAAGAAACCAGATGCAGGTCAGTCTGACTCTCAAACCCACATATATAGTGCCTGAGGGGAACCTCTCATTTTACTTGACTTTTCAAATTCAATTAGCAAATGTCATGGACTTTTTTAATAAAAGTAATATTCTGTACTATTAAGCTGTAAATAGTTTCCAAACCAGTAAATCCCATTATGTCTGGAAACAGTCTTTATTGATGTGTGAGAATGAGCAATGCGGCAATTTGTTTTGGGATCTGTGTCACGAAGTCGTCTTAACACTGAGTCTTTTACACATGAACTTATGTCAAACACAAGGATCCAAAGCAGATTCACATAAATTTCTTTTCCTCAACATAACATACCAAATGTATTTACAATATAAAATAAAAAACATCTTTTCCAGATAATTTATATAACCATACAACAATCTTCCTGAGTTTTTAAGACCCACTCTATTTCTAAATATAATTCACAGAATTTCTGTAACCCTTAAGTTATCCACAGATTTCAAGTGGAAGTTTTTGAAGGTTCATTAAATAGCATGCCTTTGTAGATTTATTTTTAGAAATCATTCGGTGCTTGGAGATTTAGGTATGATGCCATTGATTCCTTCATTCACCACAATAGACGAGGGTTCGGCTCATTTATTCTCAGAACAAAGCCTATCTTTGACACTTATTATGTCATACTACATTATATTGGAGGAAACAATCTCTATGACAGAAAAGTAAAACACTTCCCAGACTTTTCAATAACCTTAGAACAAAAACAGAAACAAAACAAAAATCTGGGGCACTTGAACTTCCAACTTTGGCTCAGGTTACGATTTCATGGGTTTGTAGGTTCGGACCCCACATCAGGCTCCCTGCTGTCAGCACAGAGCCTGTTTCAGATCCTCTACTGCCCTCCCTCTTTGACCCTCTCCCTCTCATGCACGCGCTCTCTCTCTCTCTCTCTCTCTCTCTCTCTCTCTCTTTCTCTCTCTGTCTCTGTCTCTGTCTCTCATTCACTCAAAAATAAAACACTAACAAACAAGAACAAAACCACAGCTAAGTCAGTATTTTGGAACTTGAGGGGCTCTTTAACATCAGAATGTGATCATAACCAGAGATGCCAGGACTGCCCACAAATGCTATCTAGAATATATAAATTCCTGAAGCCAAGACTAAATGCTTCCAGTAAATCTAGTTGCTATATACTGTAATGCTTTAGAAGTAAAATACATTCAGAGTGATCATTTAGGATGTCAAGTTCACGTTTCCCCCACTGTACTTCTAACATAAGATCAGAGTCACTCTTTTGATTCATTTTCCTTCAAAAAATATTTCTTGATCATCTGCACACCTATATCTCTTTTCTTCACCTCCTACCAAATGAGCAAACAGAAAAAGGCTGCCCTTAATACCAATCCACAGCTCATGATTCCAGACTAAGGTTGAAAGCCCAAGAGAACAGATTCTTGAGAAAGGTATTAGTCCGGTTTTTTCTTATTACAAAAGTTAGACACCTGACCCAAATTAACCCAAATTTAACAACTTTTTTGAATTGGCTTATGTACCAGAAAAGTCTAGAAACAAAACTAGTTTTAGGAAGGATTTGACTTGAACATCCAAATGATGTAATCAAGCTTTCTTTCTTATCTACCTCTTGATTCTCCTTCTCTCCACAAACTGGTCTTCCCTTCTAACCAGTCTTCCTCCCTGTGATTGGGAAAAACAGGCAGTGACGACCCCAAACTCATAATATCCTAGCACCATCATGCAAAGGAAAGACACAGTCTTCCCCAACTTCTTCTGGCACGAAAGTCCCAATTTGGCTTATGAGTTTGGCTAACATACTCACGGTTCATGAGTTTGAGCCCCACATTGAGCTCTCTGTAGTCAGCACAGAGCTCGCTTCATATCCTCTATATCCCCTCTCTTTGCCCCTCCTCCAATTGCACACACGCGTGTGCTCTCTCTCTCGCTCTCTCTCTCTCTCTCTCTCTCTCTCTCTCTCTCAAATAAATTTATTGGGGGGGGCACCTGGTTGGTTCAGTCGGTTGAATGTCTGACTTTGGCTCAGGTCATGATCTCATGGTTCATTGGTTCAAGCCCCCGTCAGGTTCTGTGCTGACAACCTGGAGCATTTTCTTTAATGTTTACTTATTTTGAGAGAGAGAAAGAGACAGAGCACCAGCAGGGCAGAGGAAGGGAGAGGGAGACAGAAAATCCAAAGAAGGCTCCAGGCTCCAAGCTGAGCCAGAGTCAGATACTCAACTAACTGAGGCACCCCTCTCAAAAATAAATTTAAAAAAAATTTTTTTAAAGAATAAGACAACAATATCTGTTCATCACTTCTATTCAACATTGTATTGGAAGTCCTAGACTGCACAGTCACGTGTCTTTGTTATCCTGTAAGAGAAGAGTTGCGGCTTCTGGACTGATGTGCCGCTCCCCGTTATTTGATACCCTGCAGTCTTGAATCTGTCAATCACCCATCTGATCTGCAACATCATGGATTAGGGAAGCTATTCATGAAAACAATTTTCACTGAGATGAGCTGGCATTATTTTGGAAGCACATATGATCCTATGTGCTTAGCTAGAAGGAAGAGGAAAAAAATGTTTCCAAGAATAGACTGACTTTACCACATCACTATAATTTCCCTGCAATTGTCTCTTTTTTATGAAGCACGTTCACATCATTGCCTTCCGTTATCAGGGACAAATAATTATGGTTTCAATTCTCCTTCCATTTCTCCTTCTTAACCTTTTTCGAGCCTCAACTCTTCACTCTATTTGAAAAGTAACAGCATATTATGAAAAATGGTCTTGTTCTTTATTTTAAAATGTTGTCTGCATTTTATAACTAATTTACATATGGCTATGTTTATTGCTATTCGTCATGAACATAAAGTTTATGCTAGAGCACGTAAACTTTATATGTTCCTACATTCAAAGCAATTGCTTGTTAACAAGCACATTAGTTATTTGGTGACTGGGAAGTTGTTTTAAGCATTTTACATCCTAATGTGGTAGTCTGTTATGTGTATGTCAATGATGGCCTGAAGTACGTTACACATAAATAATGTTGTGCAGTATGGTCTTAACGTTCAACAGATACATAGATGGAGAAAGAGGGAGGGACAAAGACACAGAGACCCAGAGATGGAGACAGACATGGACAGAGGCAGAAACACAGAGATAAAGACAAAGAGATACAGAGGAAGAGGCAGAAACAGAGAAGTGTCCCAGGCAGACAGATGGTGGGCACTGCCACTGGACTGGTGAGCCCCGGCCTTTTACCGAGCTGGCAGCTGCCTGGCCCACCAGGTACTCCCACAAACAGCAAGGTAAACTCTAAGAGCCTCTCAGCACCAGCTCCTCATGTGCCTGAAGAGGAACTTTCCTTTTTGCTGCTATGATACTGTGCCTGACGATCCTCGCCTGCCTCAGTGCCTTGGCACAGTCCCGGGGGCACTCCTGTCAGTGGGTAGATGGTCCTTGCTTTCTTCGTCATCTACATATGTGACCTGCACACCAAGATGCAGTCCATCAACTAGCCCTGAAGTGTTTTCCTCTGAATCTTCATGTTGTGAACCACTGCCTGATCATGTCCACTGCTGTCCCTGCTAAACAAGGAAACCCTTCCAGAATTGTTACCAGGGTAACCTGATCACCAGGGCCTCTTTGACCATGATGCCCTACTCTACCTTTCCCTTGTGGCAAAAAGACCTACAGAAGCCTCCACGGACTCTGCAAGTGACAAACAGGCTAACGCCCCTCATTACTCTGCAACCTGCAAGTAACCCCTCTTCCGGAATAACTCTCTCCAGTGCCAACAATATGCCAACTGCCAGACCTTTATTCAGCTAAAAGTGCCTTGATCAGGGTAACTATACACACCTTCCTAGCCATAGCCACCCTTAGGCCACCTTCTACAGTACCCAAAGGAAGACACAGCTCTAACTGCTTCATGTCCCACCTAAGCCATAAAGTGAAGGAAGAGGGTGTCTCATATTTTAGACTCTAAATCCCAAGCCTTGATCCACTCCAAATAACCTCCTCTGTGAAGGGAGTAGCTCTGGGGAAGGATCAATAAAAATTAAACAGATGGTTGGAAACAGGATAATAAATGATCTTTTGGTGTTAATAAAAAAAAAATAAGAGGCATTCTGTCAGAAGAAAATTAAGCCAGGAAGACATTCATTAAAGTATGTCTGATAAACTGTTGCAACTATACCAAAATAAAAAGCTTTTTCACAAAGGAAACCATCAACAAAACAAAAAGACGACCTACTGAAGGAGATAAGATAGATACAAATGATACATCCAATAAGCAGTTAACATATAAAATATGTACTGGGGCGCCTGGGTGGCTCAGTCGGTTAAATGGCCACCTCCTGATTTTCGGCTCAGGTCATGATCTCACAGATGGTGGATTGGAGCCCCGTGTTCGGTTCTGTGCTGACAGCTCAGAGCCTGGAGCCTGCTTCAGACTCTGTCTTCCTGTCTCTCTGCCCCTCCCCCAAAGAGGCTCTTTCTCCTCTCAAAAATAAATAAGCATTAAATTTTTTAAAATATATATCCAAGATACATAAAGACCTTATACATCCCAACACCAAAAAAGCAAATAACCAAATTAAACTGAGCATAGGGTCTCAACTGACATTTTCCCACAGACGACATGCAGATAGATGGCCAATAGAAACATGAAAAGATGCTCAACATCACTAATCATTAGGGAAATATGAATTAAAAACCACAATGAAGAACACCTGGGTGGCTCAGTTGGTTGAGCATCCAACTTCAGCTCAGATCATGATCTCATGGTTCCTGAGTTTGAGCCCTGCATCTGGCTCTGTGATGACAGCTTGAAGCCTGAAGCCTGCTTTGGATTCTGTGTCTCCCTCTCTCACTCTCTGCCCCTCCCCCAAGCGTGCATGTGCACCTGTGCTCGCGCTCTCTCTCTCTCTCAAAATAAACAAACATTAAAAAAAATATTTTTTAACCCACAATGAGATAACACCTTAAGTCTGTCAGAATGGCTAGAATCAAAAAGACAAGAAATAACGAGTGTGGGTGAGAATGTGGAGAAAAAGAAACCCATGCGCACTGCTGGTGGGACAGTAAATTGGGTGGGACAGCCATTGCAGAAAATTGTGTGGAGGTTCCTCAAAACATTAAAAACAGAAATACCATATGAACCAGTAATTTTACTACTGTGTATTTACCCAAAGAAAACAAAACCACTAATTTGAAAAGATAGATGTATGCCTGTATTTACTGTAGCAATATTTATAATAGCCAAGATATGGAAGCAACCCAAACATCTATTAATAGACAAATGGATAAAGAAGAGGTAGTATGCCAGAGTCCAGCGCCAGCAGGTCCAAGGGTCCCTGAAGGATGGACGGTGTCAGCACGAGGGAGTAACAAGAGAGCCACAAGTCTCTTTCTTGATCACCAGGCAGGCATCTCTGCTCTGTCTGCTGTGGTGTCTTTTTTTATTGATCAAGCAGTAACATGACATCAGAAAATAGGAATTGTTTACAGTTTCTAATTCTTAGTGATAAGGTACTTCAATCATCGAAAGTGTACAGCAACAAGTTTTACAGAAATGTTTTTTAGAACCATCCCATTCATTCTTGGCACCAGTCCCCCAGATTAAGAAAGTAACAAACCTATCTTGTTTTGTACGGGTTGCTTATTGGCCAATATTTATGACTTTGTTTTTTAATTAACAAGTAACAACCAAATCATGTAACCTTCTTACAGTGAAGTTGAGTAAATTTTGTAACCAAGAATATAACAGAATGTTTTTAGGAGAAAACAAGATTAACATACATATTATTAAAGTTAGTAAAGCTAATATTAAAACATAGGTTAAATTGTATATAGATAGGCCAGGAGTTATCGTGGTGGGCTTACAAACTACAAAAGAAAAAAGAAAAGAGAAAAAAAATGTTTATTAACAAGTTGCTTGAGAAAGTCCTTTCTCTGACGTAAGCACAATGGGGGCCTTATGTGTCTTGGACTTGGGCCTGGGTTTCCCACATTCTTATCCATCCTCATAACTGAAGTCAGTACAAGGGAGGATATTTGTTGAATGTAGACTTTGAAAGGGGATCATGTTCTGACCTTGTCTTCTACTTCTAATCTCCAATTTAGGCTCCAATTTTCTTCAGACCAGACTCAAATGGACTGTTTTTGACCTTGTTTTTAATTCTTATCTCTAAATTAGGTTCCCTTTCTCCGGGCCAGACGCAAATGCAATTTTTGTGTTTTTAACCCCTTCAAGTCTATGTCTTGGGCCTGCAAGGCTCATTAGAAGAGCTTTTTGCCAGACATTTATAGTGTTTTGATCCAAAATCTCTTATGCAGGAACAGGAAAATGTTTTTTCTTATGGGGTAGCTGTGTGGGGAATATCAGTCTGATTTGGAACGCTGTAAGGCCTAATTAATGACAACAAGCTTAATTTAACATGAGCAGTAGTAGCAGAAGGAGATACCAGTTTCTCCTCTCATGGCAGGAGCTGTGCAAACATCTGCCATTTCCTCACTGTGACTGTGTCACCCAGTGAGGCCTCTGTGGCTCCCAGCAGTAGTATATATATGCAATGGAATATTACTCAGACATAAAAAAAGGAGATTTTGCCATTTGCAACAACATGGACAGACCCAGAGGGTATGATGGTAAGTGAAATAAGTCAGAGGGGGAGCTCAGCAGTTAAGTGTTCAACTTCAGCTCAGATCATGATCTCATGGTTCAAGTTTGAGCCCCACATTGGACTCTCTGCTGCCAGCACAGAGCCTGCTTCTGATCCTCTGTCCCCCTCTCTTTCTCTGTTCCTCCCACCAAAATAAGTAAGTCAGATGAAGAAAATACCATATGATTTCACTATATCTGGAATGTGAATAAACAAACAAAAAGCAGAGAGACCCATAAAGAGAACAAACTGATGGTTACTAGAGGGGAGGAAGGCAAGGTGGATGGACAAAATGGGCCAAGGGCAGTGGGAGGTACAGGCTCCCAGTTACAGAATGAGTCAGTCACGGGGACGAAAGGGCAGAGCATAAGGAATACATAAGGAATATACTTGTATGGTGACAGAGGGGTTACACTCACAGTGAGCACAGCATAGCACACAGACTTGCGGAATCATCAAGCTGTATTCCTAAAACGTGTGTCAATTAAACTTCAGTTTTAAAAATAAAGATATGCCTGTACCACTTGCACTTGGGAGAAAGATTAGGGAGGAGAAAGAAGAAAAAAAATGTTACTGAAAATTGCAAACTATTTTGAGTGAATGATGGACTGCCTCTTTGTTTCATATGCTGAAGTAAAAACATTTCCAAAGGCTTCAATGGCAAAAAGACTTGTCTACAAGCAAAAACTTGAAGATAAACTCCATTTTTTTTAAATGCCAATTCCTCTGCCACTCCTCACACTGAAAGAGCTGCCTAAATCACCGTACGCTCACATTCCTAAAGCACACACATCTCTCCACTACATCATCTATCTCTATTTTTTTTAATTTTTTTAATGTTTTATCTATTTTTGATACAGAGAGAGACAGCATGAGAGGGGGAGGCGCAGAGAGATAAGAAGACACAGAACCGGAAGCAGGCTCCAGGCTCCGAGCTAGCTGTCAGCACAGAGCCTGACGCGGGGCTCGAACCACGAACGTGAGATCTGACCTGAGCCGAAGTCAGAGGCTCAACCGACTGAGCCACCCAGGTGCCCCCTATCTCTATTTCAAATTTAATTTCAAGTATCCCCAACAATGGACCAACATTGCAGTTGAATGGCTAATTACTATGTGGGTCCTGGAAATGACCTCCACAGACTTACAGCAAAGGGTCAGATAAAGACACTTAAAGCACAGACTTGCTTCGCCTCCTCCTTCCCATCCTCATTAACACCCTCACCCCACCTTTTAGCCATCTTGTCTGGAGGATGTTCTCCTCTGCAGAACCACACCAAAAGTGAGCTGCTTCTACAAGTCTAAGGGGAAATGGGGGTCAGATTAAGAGTCTGGTCTTACACTCCAAAGTCCATTTCTGGCAATCCCGAGTGCGTATTTGGTCAAGTGAAAGTGAATCAGAAAAGCCTGGTTACAACCATGGAGTATAAATGAATCACTGAGATATTTTACGGTGTGCTTTATTTGGAGAGTGGCCCTTCTGGAAAAGGTCATTCCCCACAGGACACCAGCCTTCTTAAGATGATCAGTATTAAGGGCAATTTACTGCTCTGGGGGCACCTGGGTGGCTCAGTTGGTTAAGCATCTGACTTCGACTCAGGTCATGATCTCATGGTTCATGAGTTTCAGCCCCGCATGGGGCCCTGTGTTGACTGACAGCTCAGAGCCTGGAGTCTGCTTCGGATTTGGTGTCTCCCTCTCTCTCTGGCCCTCCCCTGCTCACTCATTCTCTCTCTCACTCTCTCTCAAAATAAACATTAAAAAAAAATTTTTAAGAGCAATTCACTATTCTTTCTTTTAATAAAATAGCACATGTGCAGGAGGAAATAACTTTAAAGATTTTTTTCTAATGTTTTATTTTTTATTTTTGAGAGACAGAGAGAGGCAGCACAAGCAGGGGAGAGTCAAAGAAAGAGAGACACACAGAATCCAAAGCAGGCTCCAGGCTCTGAGCGAGCCGTCAGCACAGAGCCTGACGCACGGCTCAAACCCACAAACGTGAGATCTGACCTGAGCCGAAGTCGGAGGCCACCCAGGTGCCCCTATCTCATTTTTTTAAGAGCTTCATGATACCTGAAACTAATAGTACACTATATGTTAACTAACTGGATGTAAATTAAAAAGTCAGAAAAAAAAGAGAAAATACTTACCCATAGCCTCATTTATATTATTATATTATCCAATTTTTAATCCTTTTAAAAATCTGATCGATAAAAATAACCCTTTTGTGTTCTTTTGTTTCAATACATATTTATCTATTTAAAAAGGAGGTTGAGCACTTTGATGTGTTTATAATCTATTTGCATTTATTTTTCTGTAAAATGCCTACTTATATTATTTGCTAATTATTTTGTGTAGCTTGTATTTTTCCTATTAATTTATAAGAATATTTATTCATCAAGACAGTATGGTATTGGCACAAAAACAGACACATAGACCAATGGAATAGAATAGAGAATCCAGAGCTGGGCCCACAAATGTATGGTCAATTAATTTTTGACAAAGAGTATCCAATGGAGAAAAGACTGCCTCTTTAGCAGGTGGTGCTGGGAAAACTGGA
>NC_043702.1:126034219-126101621 GCF_006229205.1 Suricata suricatta | reverse complement strand
GGGGGAAGAAAGGTGGTGGTGATGGTGGAGGACACTTGAGGGGAAGAGCACTGGGTGTTGTATGGAAAACAATTTGACAATAAAATATTATGGAAAAAAATAAATAAATAAGACATTTAAAAAAATTTATAAGAATATTTATGTATTCTTACAGTCAGTTAAGCATCAGACTTTGGCTCAGGTCATGACATCAGGGCTCGTAGGTTCAAGGCCCACATCAGGCTCTGCACTGACAGCTCCAGAGCTTCCTTTAGATTCTGTGTGTATCTCTGCCCCTCCCCTGCATGTGCATGTGCTTGCTCTCTCAAAAAATAAAAACAATAAACACTTTTTTAAAGTTAGTATTTTGGGGGGCACCTGGTGTCTCACTCAGTTAAGTGTCAGACTCTTGATTGCAGCCCAGATCATGAGCTCACAGCTCGTGAAATCAAGCTCCACGTGGCGCTGTCTTGACAGCACAGAGCCTGCTTGGGATTCTCGTCTCCTCTCTCTCTCTCTCAAAATAAATAAATATTTGCCCAAGACAAAATCTGTAAAATCTAAGGATCTACCTGCTGACTTCCTCAAATGCCTTTTCCCCTTCCTTGCACGTAAAGTACAACTAGGACTTTTCTTGAAGAAAATGCTCAATTACACAGCATTATTTTGTACATGAAAAATTCAACAGAATACTTACATAAATAATAAATTCATATACCTTGCTGATGACCTTGAGTGTCTGTCCTTATACAGTTCATCCCTCTTACTACATTTTCTTTCCCATTTGTTGCCACTTATTCTCAGGGACAACAATGGTAAGTAAGTTGGACCTCCTCTGCCTGCCATGCAAGTTACTGATTGTCTCTCCTCTCCAGACCTACTCTTCACCACATGTTCTGTGATCATGAAGATGGGCCTCATGAACATTTGTCCTCTGTTAGTAGAGGGGATTGGGAAGAGATTTCTCCTCCAGGTTCTGATGTGCTCTTCTTGGCAGGCGCCTGCAGCCCAGGCAGCCTCTGTGGTGCCCCGACCCAGCCACACACACAGTTTCTGGAGCAGCAGGGACCCACAGCTGTCAGAGACCATAAGCTCATGGCCCCTCATTATGGGAAACTTCCCCCAGAATCTTCTCCATCAGCCCTGAGGCTTCTGGTGCACAACTCCACAGCCTCAGTGAACTTGGCCTTCCAGTGAGCCCCAGCAGACCCTCTTCACGAGATCTGGATCTTACACCTGGGTGAAGGGAAGAAGATCTTCCACAGTTTGGGTAACCTACCTTCTTAGATGAACAATATACTCAGGTACTCCGCATTATTTTCACTCCTTACTAGCTGTTATGGGCTGAACTGTGTTCTACCAAGATTCATACTGGTAAGTCTTAATTCCCAGTATCTCAGAATGTGACTGTATTTGAAAATATAGTCTTTAGAAAGGTAATTAAGTTAAAATGAGGTCATGAGGATGGGCCTTAATCAAATATGACTGGTGTCCTTATAAGAAGAGGATATTTGGACACAGACACAAAAGGAAGACCATGTGAGGACAGAGGGAGACGACAGCCATCTATCATCCAAGAAGAATGGCCTTGGAAGAAATCACCCCTGCTAATTCTGCCAGAAATTGTGAGAAAACACATTTCTTTTGTGAAGCCACCCAGCCTGTAGTAGTTGTTACGTGGCAGCCTTAGCTAACTACATACTAACCAGTCCCTGTTAGCTTGTAATGGTTAATAATTCACTGTGTTGTACTTTCCCATTGTAATTACAGTCTAGTTTGTCTCCATTCATACTGTTTTCTCAAGCATTTCTAACTCTTTATTCTTAATTAAATATTTATTTCTAATTATGCAAAATTTTCTCAAACCTATCATCCATATACCTAATTGTTTCTTTTTTTTTTTTCCCTTTGCCCTTCCACTTCTTTCCTGCAGGCTTCCAGATCACTTTCCATTTTTCCATGTTGCCTTAGTAATTATTTCTTTAAAACCAGTATTCCTTCTTGTGCTCTTGTTTCATAAACACCATGCTAAAAATCTCTTTGGTATCACTGACGAGTGTTTGTTTGAAATAATCAAGTATTGCCTAGCACATCTTCTTCTAGTGTGTATTCACCATATACCTTTTTTTTTTTTGAAAGAGAGAAAGAGTGTGTACGTGTGCAAGGGGCAAAGAGAAGGGGAGAGAGAGGAAGAAAATCCCACTAGGGGCAGAGAGAAAAGAGAGGCAGGGAGGGAGAAGCAGGACTCCTGCTCATCCAAAGTAGGGCTTGAGCTCCCCCAGTGGGGTTCATGTTCACCTGAGGTGGCTCACCGGAAGCAGGGCTCAAGCTCTCCTGATACAGGGCTCAAACTCAAACCATGACATCACGACCTGAGCTGAAGTCAGAGGCTTAACCAACTGAGCCACCCGGTGCCCCCACCACTGACCTCAAGTGGATGTGGTTCCTCTCCTGCTTTCTCTGTTGTACTGCAGTTTAAGCCTGGTGCTGGTTCGCTGTTAAGCCACTCTTTCTATGCCTGTTATTCGCTGAAGAAAAAACCAAAAGACAGGGAGGTAAGTTGACACAACAGACAAGTTCAATGACCACATGTTTTTCTCAGACAGTTGCCCATGATGCTGGGTACTCCACAGCACATATCCACGCTCGCCTGTGCCTCACCCCACATAAACCGGAAGATTCCTGTGTGACAACAGCACTTACTAAATCATGCTCAAGTCAAGCGTGCTGTCTCCCCAGAGCCGTGTGCTGCCTCTGATCAGTCAGAGAGCACTGGGACTGGACTTCGTCTCAAAACCCTTCCAGCCTACTGTCCAGGGACCACTGTCAACTAAGGAGAGTTGGAAAATGACAAGGAAATCATTTGCCAGGGGTACCTGGCTGGCTCAGTCAGGAGAGCATGTGACTCTTGATCTTGGGGTTGTGAGTGTGAGCCCCACATTGGGTGCAAAAATAACTTTTAAACAAATTTTTGTATCTTAAAAAAAATAAATCTTAAAAGAAAGAAGAAAATCATTTGCCATTCTGTGTTTATGTTTGTGATTTTCCCATAAATAAAAAAGTTACTTGTGAAATCCCTCTTTTGTAACTTCTAACACTACCATTTGTCCAATGAATCTCGAGGAACTTTTTCCAGTGACATAACTGGTAGGTCATCTTTGCTGACATCTGGGCTCCCAAGAGTCCAAACTGATTCATAGGCTCTACTTCCAACATGATCCATAGTCAGAATAGGTTTTAAAAGTTCTGACTGAAAGGCATGGACACATATCAGAGAAATCTGAAAAAGGAGCATGACCAGGTGCTAAGCCTAAAGTGTCTCTTCCCCCGTGAGCCACAGTCTGGTAAGTTCCACATGAGCACACTCTTCACAGATTCTTAAGGTTTTAGCTGGAATTTATAATCTGCAGATAGATGGAACAAACTGCTAAAATATACCAAATTTCCTATTCATTCTGGACTGCCGAAGGTTAAACTTTTAGCTTTGAATTTATTGCCTTTGCTCTCTTTTGGACATTTTGGACATCACAACTGGATGATAATCCAAAAACTCTGCATTCATTTTTTTATAAAGACAATTTTAAAATAGTTTTAATAATATATCAAATTTGACATTATGTATTTTTTGGGTTTTTTTATACAACAGATGTCATATATATACATATATATGTATATGTACATGTACATGTGTGTGTATGTATGTATGTATATATATATATATATATATATATATATGTATATGTAAAGTAAAACAAGGTGCTTGGGGCACCTGGGTGGCTCAGTTGGTTAAGCACCTGACTTCAGCTCAGGTCATGATCTCACAGTCTGACTTCTGCTTTCTTTGCCCCTCCTGCTCCTCCCCCCCACACACTCTCTCTCTCAAAATTAAATAAACATTTTTTAAAAAAACAAGGTGCTGGCACAAAAACAGACACTCAAATCAATGGAACAGAATAGAGAACCAAGAATTTGACCCATAAACATATGGCCAACTATTCTTTGACAAAGCAGGAATGACTATTCAATGTAATAAAGATAGTCTCTTCAGCAAGTGGTGCTGGGAACACTGGACAGCAATGTGCAGAAAATGAACCTGGAACACTTTCTTACTCTGTACAGAAAAATAAACTCAAAATGGATTAAAGATCTAAATGTAAGACAGGAAACCATCAAAACCCTACAGGAGAAAACAGGCAAAAAACACTATGACCTTGACTGCGGCAACTTCTTACTCAACACATCTCTGGAGACAAGGGAAACAAAAGCAAAAATGAACTACTGGGACCTCATCAAAAAAAAAAAATTCTGCACAGTGAAGGGCACAATCAGCAAAACTAAAAGGCAACTGACAGAATGGGAGAAGATAGTTGAAAACGACATACCGGATAAAGAGTTAGTTTCCAAAATCTATACAGAACTTATCAAACTCAACACCTAAAAAACAAATAATCCAGTGAAGAAATGGACAGAAGACATGAATAGACACTTCTACAAAAAAGACATCCAGATGGCAAAGAAACACATGAAAAAATGCTCAAGTTCACTCATCATCAGGGAAAAACAAATCAAAACCACAATGAGATACCACCTCACACCTGTCAGAATGGCTCACATTAACAACTCAGGCAACAACAGATGTTGGCAAGGATGTGGAGAAAAAGGCTTTCTTTTGCACTGCTGGTGGGAATACAAACTGGTGCAGCCACTCTGGAAAACAGTATGGAGGTTCCTCAAAAAATTAACAATAGAACTACCCTATGACCCAACAATTACACTGCTAGGTATTTACTCAAGGGACACAGGTGTGCTGTTTAGAAGGGGCACATGCACCCCAATGTGTACAGCAACACTATCAACAATAGCCAAAGTATGGAAAGAGCCCAAATGGCCACTGATAAATGAATGGATAAAGAAGATGTGGTGTGTACACACACACACACACACACACACACACACACACACACACACACACACACTGGAGTATTACTCAGCAATCAAAAAGAATGAAATCTTGCCATTTGCATCTATGTGGATGGAACTAGAGGGTATTACACTAAGCAAAATTAGTCCGAAAAAGACAAATATATAACTTCACTCATATGTGAAATGTAAGATACAAAACAGATGGACATAAGGGAAGCAAAAATAATATAAAAACAGGGAGGGGGACAAAACATAAGAGACTCTTAAATATAGAGAACAAACAGAGGGTTGCTGGAGGGATTGTGGGAGGGGGGTTGGGCTAAATGGATAAGGAGCTTAAGGAATCTACTCCTGAAATCATTGTTGCACCATGTGTTAACTTGGATGCAAATTATAAAAAATAATTAGACAAAAAAAAAAACCCAAGGTGCTTGACTACTTTTCATTCATTCATTGATTCATTTGTATGCTCAACATACAACTATTGAGTGCCTACTGTGTATCATGCATTCTTCAAAAACCTAATGATACAGCAATATACAAAACAGAGAAATGTCTGCTTTATTGCTGCTTACACTGCAGGTGACATCCAAGGCACTAGGAAGCCAGTTCTTCAGTCACTCACTTCATGATTGTCTAAAAGGAGGCTAAGAATCCACTGGAAGAGTGAAGAGGTTGCTAATAAGAATTTTTTTTTGAAGACTATTGTTAGAATGTTTTAAGTTTCTTTCCACCATGGGAGGGAAGAGAAGATCCATGGTCACCTCTAGCCAGTTGAAGGTCAAGAGGACCATATGTAAAGCTAATATGCATTTTCTGGAATTTGAAGGACACAGGGAAAGTTACCTGATCCATGACTAAACAAAGAAGCAAAGGTAAGGATAGCTAAGAGCTGCCTATAGAAGAAAAAGGTTGTATCAACAGGAAGCTACATATGTGTTGAGAGCAGGGCAGAAGGGTCTGTTTTCCAATGATCACCCTGTAGAATGGAGCTACCTATGAGTCCACTTGATTAGCTGACCATGAATTCCACCAAAATCTCCGGCCAAGAGTCAGGCAACCTCAACAAGAGGATGCAGGTGACCCATGGATGCAGAAGTGGAGTGGAGGGAAGAAACTGGTCACAGGGCTGCAACAGGACTCATGCCCTGTGCTGCAGGTTAAGGCCTGCAGGGAAACGATCACTAAACTGAAAGAAAGAAGCATCACAGGATAAAAGACAGGGTTAAGTCTGGGATTCCACCCTACTCGGCCCGCATCCTCACCTTCCCACCGGTATAACCTGACCAGTCCAGACTCTTTTACCCCTGACTTCTCCCTCCCCTTTTTAAATATTAAAGGGCCCCCAAATAGCAACTATTAAGTGGAGAATGCATTATAGCAAGAAAAGACAAAAGTCAGATCAACCCCCCACCTTCCCAACTTTACCCTTTTAATTTCCTAAGCCTGAGGCAGGTCTAAACTGGGAAATAAGAGATTTCACAGCAAATGAGATTTTGGACTTTTGATAGTCGTCTATGATATACTTTTAATTATTTAGTGAGACAGAAAAACCTGTGACTTAACCAAGGCTCTATCCCAGGGGCTAGAAATAATGAATCCAAAGCACAAGTGAAAAAGAATTAAAGGCATTTTCTGCCTCACTCTACTGAGTGCAGCTCATTTAATAAACCAATTAAGTAGGTTTAGCTTGTCCTAAGGAGGAAGAAATCCACAGTTAGGAAAACTTCTGAATCAGATTTACTGAGGGAACAGGGTGACACTGATATGGATTTTTTTGATATAAAAAGAAAAGCTAAACAATGCCTCCTTGTCCAGTTTCTTTTCTTTTTCTTAATGTGTATTTATTCTTGAGAGAGAGAGACAGAGCATGAGCAGGGAAGGGGCGGAGAGAGGCATAGAATCAGAAGCAGGCTCCAGGTTCTGAGCTGTCAGCACAGAGCCTGACACAGGGCTCAAACCCACGGACCACGAGATCATGACCTGAGCCGAAGTCGGACACCCAATTGACTGAGAGACCCAGGCGCCTCTCTTCTTGTCCAGTTTCTAATCACCTATGGCAACAGAAGATTAGAGGTTCCTAAAAAAATAGTAATTTTTACTGCACTATTCAGCATCTTCTCCAAGTTTTCCCAAATACCTCGAATTCCTTCTATCATCTCATCTCAGAACAGGGAGACTGTGACCTGTGAATTATAGGGCTCCCAGGTGAGTAACTGTTTTTCTGTTTTTCTAAAACTGAGCCTGAATGTGAAGCTTGTAAACAATTCAACTGTGATCAAATAAACAATTTCGACCACCTTTGCAATCCGATACAAAGATCACCCAGAATAGGAGATAAATGAGTCAGAGATTAAATATAGTAGCCGTTTTCAGATCAGAATGCCCTGGTAGCATGGATCCAGGAATATTTAAGCCATGTCCTCAATTTATCATAGAAACAATCTTTCTGAACACATGATGGACAACCGTGAACCCTAAAAACAGAAACGACACATATAAGGTCTGCCTCTAAAGAAAATAAACTAATAACTCTAGAAATTATAGCCTGGTCATCTTAACTTTGATACCTGAAAAGACCAAACTCATCAATCATTTCATTTACAAACTACTAAAAACATCACAGGGTGCCAGTGAATGGTAAGCGGTACTCGGGGAAGGATAAATCAGTCAGCCCTGGGTAGTATCAGTCCATGACAGACCGCCAGGCATTATTGATGGGACAAGAAGGAAAAAAAGACTTTAATCCTGGTCTTAAAGGACATACTCATAAACAAAGTTGGGGAAGCATTTTCAAAGGACATCACTATATGAATTCTCAACCTGTCAGAAGGCAGAACAGATGGAATTTTATTCTCCCCTTTTCTTGCCTGGAGTAAGGATGACAAGAGGGATGCTTAAGTTTTAATTAAATATATGGGAACAACAAAAAACCTTTACCAAATTTCTGTAAATTGGTAGTGCATCATTTATTCTGCAACTGAAGAAAATACATTCTCCACTTTGTTTCCTTTTTTTATAACTATTTCCCCCCCACCCCCTAGCATCTCTCCACTTTGAATTTATAAATTTATAATAATCAAAGTCTGTAATACCCATCTGTAAATGGCTTTGCAGATAAATTTCCTTTATGCTACATTCATCTAAAGATAATCAAAAGGTAAGGAATTTTGCTCCCCATCAAAAAATGAGAGAGGTTCAAGGACTGCAGAGAAAGTAAGCTAGCTGGGTAAAACCAAGACATGCTAAACAAAAATAAAGAAATGCAAGGGCTCTGATTTTTTTCATACCAAGGAAATAGAAATAAGCTTAATCCATGTAGATAGAATCACAAGGAAACAGGAATTGAGTGCAAGATTCCATTGACTTTAAGACGGTTCTGATTGGAAATCAAGGGGTACACTACCACAGGGACTTACAGAAGCCACAAGGGAATTGCTCAAATTATGAGAAACTTCTATAAAATCTCAGAACTTTCTATAAATGTTGCCTCAACTGAAACACTGCTTTGCCATAATAACACAACTACCTCATTAATCTTTTCCAAACCAGTGGAAAGCATTCTTTATCACAGTCCCTTTTAGTAACTGGGCAAGAAGAAATACAGCTCTGAATGTTCCTTGCTCCAGGCTGCTCTATCAACAACTCATGATAGCTTCTACCACTCTCGTTACCATTTTTCCAGGTCATACCACTGTTCCGAGGACTCTGATCATCTGACTTCCTACCCAATCCCTTTCCCATTCTTAGTGACTTAATACCTAGTTCCTGACTACAAAATTCTTCAAAACCAATGACAGGTACTAACACTTGACTTCAGTTACAAGATGGCACAAGAAGTCACGCTTCAGATTTTATTGTAACATGGCTCCAAATTCATAAAATCTGGGTTTCCTGTATACAACACTTTGATTCCCTTACTTGTATTGAACTCTTTCTTAAACTTCATTATGATCCCAGAACTACTAAATTTAAATGCAAACGTTCATATTTCTAGGTCATAT
The DNA here is from genome assembly GCF_006229205.1 of Suricata suricatta. NCBI lineage: Eukaryota > Metazoa > Chordata > Mammalia > Carnivora > Herpestidae > Suricata > Suricata suricatta. Next base: position 126,092,715 of record NC_043702.1, on the reverse strand, counting down.
GACTTTACAAGAGTGACTCCACAAACCTCAGGCTGTTTCTTGGTGTAGTGACATATGGGCGTTGCCAGATATGACCACCCATGACGACACACAGAATGACGAAAACTGGCTTTGACATTATCAGCTAAGAATAAGAATACCACAGGACATTTCTGAGGGGAATTGCCATTAGCTGCACTGTGAGTCAAAATGGATGAAGAGGGGCACCTGGGTGGCTCAGTTGCTTAAGCAACCAACTTCAGCTCAGGTCATGATCTCACAGTTCATGGGTTCAAGCTCCACATCGGGCTCTGTGCTGACAGCTTGCTCAGAGCCTAGAGCCTGTTCCAGATTCTGTATCTCCCCATTTCTCTGACCTTCCCCTGCTCATGCTGTCTCTCTCTGTTTCTCAAAAAAAAAAAAAAAAAAAAAACCATTTAAAAAAATGGATGAAGAAACATTCTTGAATTATAAATCACATTTTCCACAATCTAAATAAAATGTCATTAACAATCCCAAAAAAGAGAGGAGATGCTTTGCCTCTCTCATTATGTGTCTCCAACTCTGAGATACAGGGAAAATAATAACCAGCAAAACAAATGACTGTCTTTCAACTATATCAGCCAAAACCAGAATAAAAAATAGCCATGTTCTTTGATTCACCTATTTGTTATGTCTTCTCTTTCTATATCTATTCAAGGTCTATGATCTCTAGTACCCAATCCAGCAGAAAGCAGACAGGGTGTCTGGAGGTATACCAGTCTTTTTTTTTTTTTAAGTTTATTTATTTATTTTGACAGAGAGAGACAGCACAAGTGGAGGAGGGAGAGAGAAAGAGAATGAAACTCAGTCTCCATACTGTCAGTGCAGAGCCCAACATGAGGTTTGAACTCATGGAACTGCAAGACCATGACCTAACTTGAAACCAAGAGTCAGATGCTTAACCAACTGGGCCTCCCAGGCACCCCTGCATCCAATCATTTTTAGCTGCCTAAGTATGTCTAAATAAAAAAACTCCTAGAGATACAATTTTTCATACCACCTTATAACAGGGGGAAAAACTGCATCTTATGTTCTAGAAAATCACAGAACCCAATTGTTAAACCAAGATCTAATGCCAATCCAGCAAGTCCACATGATAGTCATTATATATACCAACCAGGCTGTGATAAAAAGTTTAATCTCTTAAAAGTAATTAACTTGGTGTCTTCCAAAAGAAGCTGGAACACAGTTTTTATAAAGCAGGAGATGAAACCATAAAAAGAAAATAAATTGAAATAAAGGGAGACATAAAAGAAAGATAACTGAAATAAGAACAATGCAAGAAAATCCAAAATAGAATTCTAAATTAAATCTCTACTATGTACGAGAACAATTACTACAGAAATCTGAATCGGCTAATTTAATCCAGAATAACACCTTCTGGCCAAATGGGGCTTATCCTAGGAATTCAAGGCTATTCCAATATTTAAATAACATTGAATGAAGTAATTATTATTAACAGATTTTTTAATCATACAATCATTTCATTAGATATAGAAAAAGCATTAAACAAAATTCAATGTCCATTAATTATTTAGAACAAAAAACTCTTAGCAACTAAAAACACAAGAAAACCTCTTTAACCTAAAAGAAGACATCTATAAAATACCTACCACTTGCTCACCACTTTTATTTGATGTTGTGTGGAAGGGTAAGAGACTGAATGTCTTCACTGATTACAGAAAAAGGCAAGATGTTATCCCTCACCACTCCTATATTTCACTGTACTGGGATCCTGCCCAGTGCAATAAGGCAAGAAAAATCATCAAAATGCATAAAGATTGAAAATAAGTAATAAAACTATTTCTATATGCCATGATTATGTAGACAGTCTCAAATCATCTATGAAACATCTCTTAGAACGAAGAAGTAAATGTAGTAAGATTGTAGAGTTCAAGGTAGCATACAAAATTATATTCCTATATATCACTAATGAACAACTGGAATTTCAAATTAATAAAAGTACCAATAACCATATCACACAAAAAATGAAATACTTAAGGAATAAATCTAACAAAATATAAATAGGTTCTGTATATTGAAAACTACAAATCAATAAAAGAAATCAAAGAAGATCAAAATAAATGGACAGATATACCACACTCATGAACTCTAGTTCATGCCAATTCTCCTCAACTTGATCTGTAGGTACAGTGCAATCCCAACAGATATCCCAGCAAGCTTTTTTATAGATATTAATATGCTTCTTCTAAAAAATCATATTGGAAAAGCAAAGGAACTAGAATTGCCAAAACAATTCTGAAAAGAAGACAAAGTTGGAGCAGTCATAATTATAGTGAATCAAGACAGTCTGGTATTGGCAAAAAGAACAGTTATTACAGTAACTTGATAGATGCTGGAGATATGAAGTCCAGCTCCTCCACCATCCGCGACGAAGCCATCAGAGGGTCTTCATCCCCTAGCCATCTCACCATCTGACTGTAGCTGCAGGAATGAGCCCATGGAAGACGAGCAGAACCACCCAGTAGAGATCAGGCAAAACTGCCTGCCCACAGAAATTTGAATATATGATTTTTGTCTTAATTTTGGAGGGTGGTATCTTTATATGGCAATAAATAACTGATATACCACAGTAACTCCAAGGCCAACTGGCAGTAGCACAATTATGCTGGAGGGGAAGCCAACATGAGAAGAAATGGTGGTGGGCACCTGGGTGGTTCAGTCAGTTAAGTATCCTACTTCAGCTCAGGTCATGATCTCACAGTTCATGGATTTCAGCCCTGCTCCCAGCTCTGTGCCGAGAGCTCAGAGCCCGAAGCCTGTTTCGGATTCTGTGTCTCCCTTCATCTCGGCCCTTCCCCTACTTGTACTCTATGTCACTCTCTCTCAAAAATAAACCTTAAAAAAAAAATGGTGGCACTTAGCAAACTGTGTTTAAATATTTTACTTTTGCTTTTGCAAATTTTGCAAAAGTATGTAATCACATGAACACACTGCCCAGAACCTGGAAGAGGCATGTATAATTGGGAATCCCTGAATCTGAAGCTTCATTCAAGGCCAATCTATATCCCATACAAATGATGTTTAATTTTGAAACACTAACAACTTCCACTTTGCTATCATAGAGAATAAAGGAATGCCTGCCATAACCTTACAATATAACATTATTGTAGGTATCCTGCTCATAAAGTAAACTGTTCATAAAATAACAATAATGACAGCATATTTAATGTTTATTATGTATCATGCACTACACTAAGCATTTCACATAGATTATTTAATCTAATCATTTGCAACAACCTCCTAAGGTAGGAACTATAATAACCCTCTTTGGATGCAGAAACTGAGCGCACAGTGGTTGTTAATTGCCCAAAGTTACATGGTTACTAAATGTCAGGTCTGTGTAAGGCCTATGCTCTCAGTAACTCAACTCTGCAGTATAAGAAAGATTTAAATGGAAGGAGAATATTTTTATCTTTGGTTTTTACATATCTTTCCTATAACTTGAAGGGGATTTTCTAGTGTATTTTCTAGATATAAAGAAAAACCATTCATGCTTATATTCATTTGAGAGATGACTACCTTACTGATCTCTATAATAATCTTAAATTGATGCTCTAGAGTTACACTGGTAGATAAACATAGGATCTGGAAATAGAGATGAGTGCATGTATTTTCTTCCACACAGACAATTCTATAGAAACAACTGACAAATGTATCAGAAATGTTATAACTAATTAGAGATCATCAAAGTGAAATACACAACACAAATTTTTTTGAATACAGTTTTCCTTAAAGCCAGTTACGAACAGTGAAAAAAACAGAATAGGGACATACAGTATTTAAAATAGCAATTAAATATATTGTACCCAGGAATAATGAATGAAACATACAAAGCCTGTGTAAAAAAAGTTCAAATATTTAATCAGCTGCATTAGAAAACCCGCAAACTTACATAATAATTTCTCATATGTGAAGTCTGAATACTACAAAGCTGCCAATTCTTTCCAAATGATGTATTAGTTTAATCCCAACTCAATAAAAGCCTCAATAATGCTGTTTATCAGTTTTTCTATTTGAAATTTTTGGAGGTGATACAGTCACAGGTTCAACACATCAAAGATCTCATATGATGGATTAAAGAAATGACATATAAAAGCTAAAACTATAAAACTCTTAGAAATCAGAGGGGAAAATTGCATCATATTGGATTTGGCAATAATTTCTTGAATATGACAACAAAAGCACAGGCAAAAAAGTAAAAAATAAACTGGACCACTTCAAAATTAAAAACTTCTGTGCACCAAAACACAATACAGTAAAAAGGCAACCTATGAAAGAACAATATCTGCAAATCATATATTTGATTAAGGGTTAAGATCCAGGACATACAAAGAACTCCTACAATTCAATCACAACAACAAAAAAAAACTGACTTAAAAATGGGCAAAGGATTTGAATAACATTCCTCCAAAGAAGATATACAAATGGCTAACAAGAGCAAGAAAAGATGTCCAACATTACCAATCATTGGGTAAACGCAAACAAAAACCATGAGATACAATCTCACACTCATTAGGATGGCTACCATCAACAAATAATTAATTTAATTTAATTAAAATAAAAATAAAAAATAGAGGGACGCCTGGGTGGTTCAGTCAGTTAAGCATCCAACTTAGCCTCAGGTCATGATCTCACAGCTCATGAGTTCAAGCTCCACATTGGGCTCTGCGTTGACAACACAGGGCCCACTTCAGATTCTGTCTCCCTCTCTCTCTGCCCCCCACATCTCTCTCAAAAATAAACAAATAAGATTTTAGAAAATAGAGAATAGCAAGTGTTGGCACAGACACAGAGAAACTGCAGCCCCTGCGCTCAGTTAGTGTGTAAAATGGTATGGCCCTATGGAAGACACAATGGTGTTTCATCAAACAATTAAAAGTAGAATCACCATATGATTCAGCAATTCCACTTTTGCATATTTGCCCCAAAGCATTGCAAACAGGGTCTTGAAATGATACCTGTACACACACGTTCAAAGCAGCATTATTCACAATAGCCAACAGGTGAGAATGACTCGTGTCACCGACAGATCGAAGGACAAACAAATGCAGTGCGTGCATACAATGGAATGGTATTCGACTTTCAGAAAGAAGCAAAGTCTGACCTCACTACAATACAGATGAGCCTGGAGGACATCATGCTAAGTGCAAAAACCAGTCATGAAAGACACTGTACGATTCCACTTACTTAAGGTATGTCAAATAATCAAATTCACAGAAAGTAGGGGTGCCTGAGTGGTTCCGTTAGTTAAGCTCCTGACTCTTGATTAAGAGTCATGATCTATGCAGTTTGCGTGCACAGAGCACATGCGTTCTCTGTCGAAACATTTTTTTTTAATGTTTATTCATTATCGAGAGACAGAGAGAGACAGTGCGAGCAAGGAAGGGACACAGAGAGGAGACACAGAATCTGAAGCAGGCTACAGGCTCTAAGCTGTCAGCACAGAATCTGATGTGGGGCTCGAACCGATGAGATCATGACCTGAGCTGAAGTAGGCTGCTTAACCAACTGAGCCACCCAGGCATCCCAATAAATACTTTTTTTAAATGTACGTTAAGTAGAATAATTGCCAGGGGCTGGGAGAAGGGAAAAATGAAGAGTTTAAGGTTATGATCTCATTTATGAAAGCATTTCTTTAAATGACAAAATTACAGAGATGGTGAACACATTGTTAGTTGCCAGATGTTGGGTGAAAGGAGGAAGGAGGGAGATGCTGGTGGCTATAAAAGGATAATGTAAGTCATTTCTTGGCGTACACCCCAGTAGCCACAAAACTGTGTGTAGAGTCAGTGTTCTCCTTACTCCTCAATGCTATTTGAAGACATTTTTTCTTTGCCCTAATGTAACACACTCTTCTCTTTGTGTAAGTGATCAAGAAATATTGGTATGTGGTCATGATAAAAAGTTGTATGTGGGGTACCACAGAGTTCAGGACAATGGTATAACCTTCTTTTGAACATATTTACTATATTTATCATTCTATCTATTTTATCATTCTATCTATTAATTTGTAAATTATATAGTTTCTGTATTTTTTAATAGTTACACTAGAGATTACAACATGGATTCCTCACTCACAAAAGTTTGATAATCAATAATTTTAGGGGTGCATGGGTCGCTCAGTCAGTTAGGCATCTGACTCTAGATTTCAGCTCAGGTCATGCAAGATTTTCATGAATTTGAGCTCCATGTCAGGCTCCCCCTCCCTCTCTCTCCACCCCTCCTCTGCTCTCTCTCAAAATATATAAATAAACTTTATTTGTCCAAAAGAGATTGAGTTTATATTTTTAAAACCTAAGAGTCCAAAATGGGTTTTGGGTTTTGGTTTGGTATTTTTTCGTTTTTTTTTTTTTAATGTTTATTTTTGAGAGAGAAAGAGCACAAGCATAGGAGGGGCAGAGAGAGGAGGACAGAGGATCTGAAGCAGGTCCAATATGGAGCTCACACTGATGAACCACAAGATCATGACCTGAGCCAAAGATGAATGCTCAACTAAACCACCCAGGCACCCTGAGACCAAGATGGTTTTCACTGAAAGTTGTAATTACTTCCTCTTACTATTTTTCACTTCCTAGGCTGGAAACTCAACTCAAGATGAGTTTAAATTATAGACAAGAAAGGCCAGGTATATACCAGACAAGATAATTTGGACAAACCCTCTCACTGGAAACAACTAAAAATATATATACACAAAACTGTATAAAAGTGTCATTTAAAATTGTCATAAACTAGCAACTATAAAAAGTGACATTCTGCAATTTTGCTATAAAATGTCTACATGTACATTTCCTTTTATTATCTACAATGGGATTCACTGGACTTCTATGCATTCATGTCTTTCATCAGTTCTAGAAAATCTCGGATATTATCTTTTCAAGTAGTTGCATAAAACAAGTAAGTAGAAAATCTTTCAAAGCAGCTAGAGAAAAGAGACAGATGACTTAAAGGAGCTACAGTTAGATTTATAGTTAACTTCTCAATATGAACAATAGCGACCAGAACAATGGTAATGGGATGCCTGGGGGCTCAGTCAGTTAAGCGATGGCTCAGGTAATCTCACAATTCATGAGCTTGAGTCCCACGTTGGGCTCTGTGCTTGGGGCTTCGAGCCTGGAGCCTGCTTCACATTCTGTGTCTCCCTCTCTCTCTGCCTCTCCCCCACTCACACACTGTCTCTTTCTCAAAAATAAATAAATATAAACATTTTTTAAATGTTTAAAATAGAAACAGAAATGGTATCCTCAAGGTGATATAAAATATGACAACCAATCTAGAAGGCTCTACAAAGTGAAAGAATCCTTTGGAGATAGAAAAAATATATATAGAAATTTTATATAAATAGAAACCGAGTTAATCACACAAAAGGGAATTCTAATGGATATTCTTCAGATTGAAGAAAAAAGACCCTAGGCGTATGTCAGAGGTATAAAAAGAAATGAAGAATGAGAGGGGTGAATTTAAATGAATACTGTATAAAACAATAAAACTTTTGTGGTGTTTAGATTTAGTTAGCTAGAGAAATAAACTTTATGGTACCAATAAACATGTAAATTGGAGTGGGGTAAATGTAGCTAAAGGATTCTCAGACTTTTGCATCATCCTGGAAGTTAAAATTATTTATTATTATTTCATTATTTTTTTTAATGTTATTTGTTTTGAGAAAGAGAGAGTACATGCAGGGGAGGGGCAGAGAGAAAGGGAGAAAGAATCCCAAGTAGGCCCCACACTGTCACCACAGAGCCCAAAGCAGGTGACATGACTCACAAACCGCAAGATCATGACCTGAGTTGAAATCAAAAGTAAGATACTTAATTGACTGAGCCACCCAGGTGTCCCCTTGGAAGGTTAATATTGAATGCTTTCAAATTTCTCTCCATTCTCTCTACTCAAGATGTAATCTGGTGTGTTTGGAGGCTTATCAATCCTTAAAGAAATGAGGGAGGTGCTCTGAGTCCATGTATATGACCTTAGGCTCTGAAACTCACTGGCCTCCAATACTGAAATCCAAAGTAGTGATTTACTTGGTCTGTTTTCTAGATACCACCAGTGTCTGATGGTCCCACCTTCCCTCTTTCTGGGCCTGGAGATATTCTGGTCTCAATCACGTCCTCCATTTGCACTCAGATCAAACTTCTAACCCAGGAGCCTCTGCTGTAGAGTCACTTTGTTCCTTGCCAAGATGTCTCCAAGGTAGGCCCACCTGTTCTCTACTTGGCTTTCTTCTGTGTCCCCCACGGAGCCTACCAGGCTTCCTCAACCTTCTGAACGCCACACAAGCCATAGGGAACCTATCTTTTCCAAAGCTGCTGGCTCCTGAGTCATGTTAGATGTGGCCCCACCTATATGGGAGTCATACTGGAGAGACCTCTGTGGCCCATGGTTACACCTAGCAAAGCCCACCACCAGCTCTGCTTTCCCTATATTTGTTTGTATGTACCACCACTTCCCGTGACTCCCTAAGGTTTGGCCCCGAGAGTCGGTTAGATGAAGATGCTCACTTCTGGCCTCATGCCCCTTTTTCTCCTACTAATTTTTTATTTGGAAACCTTCCTCCTCTTCTTGACTGGTGGATACTTCCCAGTCTTAAACCCTAAATTTTCTTCACCTTATACTTACACTAGAATTCCTATTCAGTGCTCTAAATTTTGCTTTTGATATATAAAGAGATGTCTGTTTCTTGAGAAATATTTTCTCATAAAGTCTGATTATCAGACTAGTATTTCACCAAAGACTCCAAAAAAGTCAACTAAGAACTTTCATGCTCCTTGATTCCTTTGTTCTAAATAGAATCCGACCTGTCCCTGAAGGAAACACCTTTTGGGCAACAAGATTTAAAACAGAGAAGAGTACATCTCAAAATACTTCAAACGTATGGAGCTCAAAAATTTAAAAATTACCAATGAGATGTAAAACACAAGCAGTGTGCCATAACTAAGCCTGTGTTGCTCTTGGGTGCCCGTCTCAGTGAGCAGTGCAGGAAGAGGATAAAGGAGCCAGTTTATAGCAGTCTATTCTCTCTCTTTTTTTTTTTAACATTTATTATTGAGAGAGAGAGAGAGAGAGAGAGAGAGAGAGAGATGCATGGAGGAAGAGCAGAGAGAAAGGATAGAGAATCCCAAGCAGGTTCCATGCTGTCAGCACAGAGCCCAATGTGAGGTCAATCCCAAGAACCATGAGATCACGACAGAAATCAACAGTCAGAAGCTCAACTGACTGAGCCACCCAGGTGGCCTGAATAGTCTATTCTCTTCTGATCTAAAATACTATCTTTCGGTTTAACATGTCTCCTTTACCAGGGCACCTGGGTCACTCAGTTGGTTAAGTGGCCAACTCTTGATTTCAGCTCATCATGATCTCCTGGTTTGTGGGACTGAGCTCCATGTTGGGTTCTGCAGTGAGAGCTTGGAGCTTGCTTGGGATACTGTCTCTCCCTCTCTCTCTGCCCCTCACTCTCTCTCACTCTCTCTCTCAAAAATAAACAAACATTAAAAAAAAAAAAAGGTCTCCTGTACCTCTTTTCTGTTCCTCCTCCCAAAATGGAAGTTCCAGATTTAGTGGGAAGGTTAGAGGTCGTCAAGCAGGGTAGGCAATGGCTCCAGGTGTTGCCACATCAAAACGGGACAACCTCACCAGAGTGCAATCTACAGAACAAATTCACCAAATAAACAGTCAGATACAGTGCTAGGATCCTAAAGGATCCAAAAGTTCTTTTGTGCCCTGTGGGAAGACGTGGAATGCAGTTGATTAGTGAACTCGCCAAGGGATGGCTACAGGAGAAGCAGATGAAAAACTGTCATCGAGAACCTCTGGGCAGATGGCCCCGAGGGGTGACACAGAAGTCTTAGCCAGACCCCAGAGGGTCAGAAGCCTCAGCAAAGGCTGAAGAAAGGCCTCCTCACACAGGAGCTGGCCAAGCTCCCCCCAATAATCCCCAGAGTTAAGAGTGCACACGCGGAGTTTCCCCAGGCGCCCAGCTCAACAGCAGAGGCTGCTGAAGAGCCAGGGTGAGGCCTTCCCCTGCCCCGGCGCCCCCGGAAGTCCTCCTGTCCAACTTGGACAGATGGTGTGCCAGGGAAGGAGTGGCATAAGAAAATCAGAGACTGACCATTTACCCAAAAGGGCCAGTTTTAAAGGAAGGAGACTCTGGTCCTGAAGAGAACAACATATTTCTAACTGGCAAGCATACATTTAGCTGTCTACCACTCACAGGGATGTGAGACCCTGAAAATATTCAGACCACTTAGAGAAAGTTAAAAATGATAAGTTTTATAAAACTTGAACAGCAGCATATGAATTTTAATACCAGTCCATTTTTCAAATTTATTAACTGAATTGCAAAATATTTTGTTATAACTGCTTTCATTTTTTCCAGTTATTGTTTTACTTTTTCATTGGAGTATTGTGTATTTAATTTTCATCTTTAAGGTTTTACTTTTGTTTAAAGTTTATTTTGAGTGAGTGAGTGAGTGAGAGAGAGAGAGAGAGAGAGAGAGAGAGGGAGAGAGAGAGAACGAGTGGGGGAAATGATGGGGGTGGGAGGGAGGACAGAGGATCCAAAGCAGGTTCTGTGCTGACAACATAGAGCCCGATGTGGGGCTGGAACTCACAACTGCGAGATCATGACCTGGGCTGAATTCTGACGCTTGATCAACAGAGCCACCCAGGCGTGCCTCCTTTTATCTTTTTTATTAAGTAAGCTCCATACCCAACCTGGGGCTTGAACTCACAATTCTGAGATCAACAGTCACATGCTCTACTGACTGAGCCAGCCAGTCGATATTTACATTTTCACCCTCTCTTGATAAGTTCAACTTAGTGGGTTTATTATTTAATAAGGTTTGTTTTCAAGGAAATAGATCTTAGATCATATATTTATTCTATTTTTGCCAAATCATTAATTAGTACTTCTATATTTATTCCATTTTACTTAGTTTTTTTAATCTGAGTTTGACATTTATTTTAATTGTGTCTTGTTTGATAATGAACTTTTTAAATATTTATTTATTTTGAGAGAGAGAAAGAGAGAGAATCCCAAGCAGGCTCCATGCTGTCAGCGCAGACCCAAACTCAGGGCTTCGTCCCACAAACCAGAGATCATGACCTGAGCTGAAATCAAAAGTCAGACACTTACCCAGAGCCACCCAGGTACCCTGATAATAAAAACACTTGAGGGAATGCATTTTCTTCTGAGTTCAACTTTTTTTCCCTTAAGATTTTATTTTTAAGTAATCTCTACACCCAATATTAGGGCTCGAATTCACGACCCTAAGATCAAGAGTCAGATACTCCACCAACTAAGCCAGCCAGGTGTCCCTTCTGAATCCAACTTTTTAACATGAAGTGTATGAAGAAAAGATTTATTTCATTCCCAGTCAGCTGAATCTTATTTGCACTCATGCTTATAAATAACAATATTAAAAATCTTTCACACCATAATCAGAGAATATGGTTTATATTATTTTCACATTTCAGATTTATTCAGGTTTCTTTATGACCTAATCTATGGACTATAATATGTAAATATTCTGTAAGTGAGAAGCAAGTATATTATTACCTGTTTGCTAAATATAGACAGAGATGAAGAAATGCATTATCAATTAACCTTATTAATCCAACTTTTATTTCTCTACAGCCTCACATTTTTGTCTACTTTATCATTCAAGTATTATGAGAAGTTAGATGAGGATTTCCATTACTATTTTATTTTTCATATATTTTCTTTATACTCCTGAAAAGAAACTTTCGGCTTGTATATTTTGGTTACATCTTCCTGTTGGGTTATACCCTTTATGGACATGAGTGACATTTCTCTCTAAATTCAGCTTTTTCTTGGGGCGCCTGGCTGGCTCTGTCAGTAGAGCATGTGACTTGGGGTTGTAAGTTCAAATCCCATGTTAGGCAGAAAGCCTACTTAAAAAAACAAAAACAAAATATACTCTTTCTTTAATGTTTAATTATTTATTCTGAGGAAAAGAAAGCACAAGCCAGGGAGGGGCAGAGAGAGAATCCCAAGCAGGCCCCATACTCCCAGCATGGGTCCTGACTCAGGCTCTACCCCCACAAATCAGGAGATTGTGACCTGAGCCGAAATCAAAAGTCGAATGCTTAACTGATACAGCCACTCGGGTACCTCAAAAATCTTTTAATAAACAAATAAATTTAGCTTTTTCTGTCATTGCAAGTTTTTTATTGCATTTTTTTGTATACTCCTTTTTGCATTTCTTTGCATTACCTTTTTTTTTTTTAACATAAGCTCTAAGACCAACACAGGGCTTGAACTGACAACCTCAAAATCAAGGCTTGCATGCTCTACCAACTGAGCCATCCAGGTGCCCCTGCATACTTTGTTTTTAATTTGAGTCACTGTGCTAAATTACATCTTCCGTAGACAGTATGTGTGTGTGTTTGTATCTTTTTACCTGATCTGAAAGCATCTTTTCCTTTATGAGATAATTTTACCCCTTTTAAGTTGTACATGTTTGTATGTGTAAGTTTAGAGAGTAGGTTCTATTTCTTTTTTTATATGTCTTCATTGTTGTTAAGTTTTTATTTAAGTAATCTCTACATCTAGCATGGGGCTCGAACTCATGACCCCGAGATCAAGAGTCACACGCTCTTCCAACTGAGCCAGCCAGGCGCTCCAAGAAGTCCTAATTTTGTATTATTTCATAACTCTTGTTTTTCATGTTTAACATTGCCTCTGATTTCTAACTTTTATTATGCAGTTTCTATTTACTTTGTTTACTCCCTATCCTATCCTCAGACAAAGAAATGTGGAAGTTATAATCTGGTTTTTGTTTTTCTTTTAGCCAATGATACTCCTTATGATTTTTAAATAAATCCCAAGACCTTTATGTTTTCCTGTCAGTTAACAGAATTAAATAGTATAGATGTGACACTTCTTGATTTTGGGCCATGTCCTACAATTTTTATATCATTCTATTATTGCCAAATTACTACTACTGGCAATATATCACAGAACTTTTGTTCCAATGATCCTAAAAACTGCAGTCTGTTTTGTGCTAAAAAAAAAAAAAGTTGCTGATTTACTGGACTTAATGTTGACAACCCACTATTTATACTACATCTTCTCTAGTTATGCATGAATTCTTGTTTTGTTTTATTTTTTGATTAGCTGGATTACACATTCAAGTAATATTTTTCAAAAAAAAATTTTTTAAGTTTTATTTAAGTAACCTCTACACCCAAAGTGGACCTAGAGCTGGAACTCACAGCCCCAAGATCAAGAGTCACACGCTCTACCGACTGAGCCAGCCAAGTTCCCCTCAAATATGACATTTTACACACTTTCTGTTACCAATGCACATTAAGACAACTCAGCAAGATATACAATCCCAGGGTCACATCTTTCAGTCAATTATCAATTGAATGAAATGTTTGTGAGTACTTACATCATGCCAGGTACTTGGAATACAAAAATTATCCCCGCCCTCACAGGGATGACATTGAAAACGTAATTTCAAGGGTGTCAAATATTACCAAAAGTGGTATACAGGAAGCTAAAGGAATATAAAGTGATTTAACCTAGTTTAGATTTAACCTGGCTTGAAGGGAGAGAGAAATACTCTTGAAGAAATGAGATCTGAGACCAAAAGGATAAGTAAGAGTCAGCAGGTCAGGGCATGTGGGTGGCTCAGCCAGTTACACCTCTGACTCTTGATTTCAGCTCAGGTCATGATCTCACAGTTTGTGAGTGTGAGCCCCACATCAGGCTCTGCGCTGACAGCGTGCAGCCTGCCTGGGATTCTCTCTTTTTCCCCTCTCTCCACCCCTCCCTGCTTGTCCTCTCTCTCAAAATAAATACACACACACACACACACACACACACACACACACACACACGGGTCAGCAGGTAAAGCATGAGAGATGACAGAAAAACCAGGGGTGGTCAGTGTACACGAAGAGTTAAGGTGGAGAGAGGAGTAGTCACCCCAGATGAAACGATACGGAGCATGTTCACCCACAGAAGACTTTTTATCAGCAGCATGAGTCAGCCACTGTAAGCAGTACCAGCGATAAAACAGTCCCCAGACTTCCGACTTCCTTCAAGGACCTGTAAAGAGCTTGCAAGCTGTCACTCTGCACTTACGAGAAGATGGGCAAACTACAGATCAGTGACTTTCTTGGACTCATGAGAGAAGTGTGGCTGCAGGACAAATCACCACTCCCAATTCTGGAGAAACAGGCTCCTTCAGGGACACAGCTGCCATCTGCTTACCTGACACAGGAACTGCTACAGCCATAAACTGGCAGACACATTTCAGGGGTTACAGTGACAAACACCAGTCTGCACAGGCATCAGACTGTGGGAGCGAGGCAAGCAATCCTGAGATTTGCGGTCTTGGGGAAACTAACACAATCTCACAGATCTGTCCCTCCAGGAGCCCCACCAGCTTCTCATGGGGAAGATCCAAGAAGGATCCCCTTGTGGCTGTGGAAGGGTGTGGGGAGAAGAAGGGAGAATGATCCTATAGGCCAGAGCTCTCTCCATAACACAGCAGGCCTGCTCTGCAGGAGAAAAGACCATCAAACATGATAAAGTCAAGTGTGTAACCCCAGCCCCACCCACCCTTCCTATCTCTTCCAAGAGGGGAACGAAGCTAAGAAAAACTTGTGAAGGTCATAGCCTGCAGACATGCTAGAAGCCCACTGAAAGGCTGAAGTTTAACCCTAAGATTACGGGATGTTCCCCTTAACTGCAAGCGCAGGCTCTCTCCAGTGAGGTCTGAGGGAAGCCCAAACATCATGGGGAAGGCCAGCGCCAAGGCACGAGAAGAGTGCTGTCAGGGCTTAAGCTACATCCAGTTTCGGGATGCTTTTATCCTAAGAATGGGAGCTAGCCAAGGCTGTCCTTTCTCCCCACGCCTCTTTAACATCTGTCTTCGTCAGTTCTGGCTGCAATAACAAATTACCATAGACTGGGTGCTTTAAACAAGACACATTCATCTCTCACAGCTCTGAAGGCTGCCAACTCGAGAACCGGGTAGCAACTTCTCGGTAAGGCCCTCTTCCTGGTCATGTCCTCACATAGCCTTTCCTTGGTGCATACAAGCAGAAAAAGAGACTCCGTACCTTTTCCACTTTACAAGAACATTAATTCTATCTTAAGGGCCCCACCCTCATAACCTAATGTACTTATTACTTTCCGTAACCTCACCCAAATACCATCGCACTTGGGGTTAGTGTTTCAACAAATGAATTTGGGGAAAACAAACACCCTCAGTCCACAGCAATATTATATTGCAAGTCCTGGCTACTGCAATAAAACCAGAAACAGAAATAAAATGCAGGTAGATTGGAAAGGAAGAAATAAAATGGTTCTTGTTTGCAAATAACATGAAGGCCTATATAGGAAATCCAAAAAGGCTAACACGTTTCTGGAACTATAGGCACACCCTCAGAGACACAGGCTCAGTCCCAGACCACGGCAATAAAGCAAATATCACAATAAAAAAAGTCAAATGATTTTCTTTGGTTTCCCAATGCAAACATAAAAGCTATGTTTACACCATACTGTACTATATAGAGTGTGCAATAATAGCCTTATATCTAAAAGAACAATGTACATACCTTAATTAAAAAATACTCTATGTGGGGTGCCTGGGTGGCTCAGTCGGTTGAGTATCCGACTTTGGCTCAGGGCATGACCCCACGGTTCGTAGGTTCAAGCCCCATGTCGGGCTCCGTGCTGGCTCAAAGCCTGCAAGCCTACTTCAGATTCTGTGTCTCTTTCTCTCTCTGCCCCTCCTCTGTTCACTCTCTCTCAAAAATAAATAAAATGTAAAAAAAAAAAAAAATACTCTATGCTTGGGGCACCTGGGTGGCCCAGGCATTAAGCATCTGACTTTGGCTCAGGGCATGATGTCACAGTTCCTGAGTTCAAATCCCATAACCGGTGAGCTCGAGCTCCGCTTCAGGTGAGCCCTGAACAAACCCCCCCATCCTGCCCCTCATTCACTGTGCCCTCTCTCAAAAAAAAAAAAAAAAAATACTCTATGCTAAAAAAAGCTAGCCATCATCTAAGCTTTTAGCAAATCATAAACACTGATCAAAGATCACCATAACAAACATAATAATATTGAAAAAGTTCAAAATATTGTGATAATTACCAAAATGTGACACACGGTCACAAAGTAAGCAAATGATGATAGAAAATGGCACCAGTAGACTTGTTTGATGCAGGGTTGCCACAATCTTCAATATGTAAAAACACAATATCTGTGAGGCACAGTAAAATGAAATGCGATAAAAGGAGATATTCCCATAATAACCTGTTACAGCAAGGTTACAGGATACAGGATTAATACATAAAAGTCAACTGCTTTCCTATATACCAGCAATGAAGAATCAGAATTTAAAATTCTTGGCGAGGGTGCCTCGGTTGCTCAGTTGGTTAAGCCTCTGGCTTCGGCTCAGGTCAGATCTCACACTCATGGGTTAGAGCCCCGCATCAGGCTCTGTGCTGACAGCTAGCTCAGAGCCTGGAGCCTGCTTCCTGTTCTGTGTCTCCTTCTCTCTCTGCCCCTTCCCCCCCATGCTCTGTCTCTCTCTGTATCAAAAATAAATAAAACATTAAAAAAAAATTTTTTTAATAAAATTCTTGGCAGGCGGGAGGGGGCAGGTGCTTGGGTGGCTACACTTGATTTCGGTTCACATCATGATCTCAGGGTTGTGAGACAGAGCCCCATATTGGGCTCCATGCTGGGTGTGGAGCCTGTTTAAGATACTCTCTCTCTCTCCTTCTACCCCTCCGTGCTCCCCCACCAAAAAATATTTAAAAAAATTTTTAAACCACTATAATAGTAATTCATCTTGTCCCTCCCTCAAGAAAAAAAATACTTGTGTGTATACATCACAAAATATTTGTAAAATCTGTATGTGGAAACTATAAAACTCTGATAAAAAAATAAAAGTTCTAAATAATCAAATATTTCATGTTCATATAATAGACTCAATAGTGGTTAGATGTTAATTCTTCCAACATGATCTGTGGATCTGATGCAATTCCAATCACAATCTCGGCAAGCTATTTAGTAGATGCTGACAAAATGATTCTAAAGTTTATATAGAAAGACAAAAGCTCTAGAATAGCCAACATAATACTGAAAAACAAAGTTGGAAGACACATTACCTGATTTCAAGACTTACTATAAAGCTACAGTAATCAAGAGAGTATGGTATCCTTTTAAAAAGGAAAAAGAAAAAAGGAAAAACACCATAGACACACAGAGAGCCCAGAAATAGACCCATACAATATTGTCAACTGATTTTTGACAAAGGAGTGTCAAAAAAATTATTTGTGACCACTTGTTAAAGACAGCAAGTAAGACAGTATTAAACAGGAATTATTACAATGGGATTTGCAGAAGGGAAAAGAGACATGTCTCAATTCTGAATATGACAAGGACAAGTGGAGATTTATAGCCAAGGAGCAGGTGGGATTCAAAGAATGAAAAATTATTAAAAGGAAACATTGGGGTAAGAGTGATTCTTGCTGAAGACAAGCCATGGTGGTAAGATATTGAGGATGAGATGGGACTCATGGGTGGCCCAGTCAGTTAAGCATCTAACGTCGGCTTGGGTCAGGATCTCACAGTTTGTGAGTTCCAGCCACTCACTGGGCTCTGTGCTGACAGCTCAGAGCCTGGAGCCTGCTTTGGCTTCTGTGTGTGTCTCTCTCTGACTATGCCTGCCTCTCTCTCAAAAATATATAAATGTTAAGAAAATTTAAAAACTATTTTAAAACTTTAAAAAGATACTGAAGATGACAGATAAGGAATTTGATGAGATAGCAAGGGTGATTACTTTCTAAGAATGGGGATTCTTCCAAACTGATTTAGGATTCTTGCTAAAACTGAACTAAGCAAGCCAGGGACAGAGCACAAGGTTGGAGCCTAGCAGAAAAGAGGGCCAAGAAGAGCCTGACTAAGGTTTGGTCAAGGAGAGAGTCTTTGTCAGGAGTAGGGACAACTGAATGGAAAAAAGGAAGTCTTTTCAACAAATGATGTGCAACATTTGGATGTCCATATGCAAGGAGGAGGAAGAGGAGGAGAAATGAAACTGGATTCAAGACTTAGACTTTTCATAAAAACTAATTCAAAATAGACCATAAGGGGCACCTCAATGGCTCAGTCAGTTAAATGTCCAACTTCAGCTCAGGTCATGATCTCACAGTTTTGTGAGTTTGAACCCAGCATTGGGCTCTCTGCTGTCAGTGCAGAACCTGCTTTGGATCCTCTGTCCTCCTCTCTATACCTCCCCAGCTCATGTCCATTCATTCATTCGTTCTCTCTCTCTCTCTCAAAAATAAACATCAAAGTAGACCATAAACCTAAACATAAAATACAAAATCAGAAAACTCCCACAAGATAACATAAGAGAAAATCTCAGTGCCCTTGGATTTGGAAATGAATTTTTTATTTTTTCAAACTTCCTTGGCAATGAATTTTTAGATACACCACAAAAGCATCATCCATTTAAAAAATGAATAATTGGATTCTATTAAATTTTTTAAAGTCTCTTTAAGAACTAAGTTACATCAATCAAAATCTACACATAAAGAAGTTCATATGAAAGTCCTATAACATGACCAATAAAATCATCAAAACTTTGGAAAATGTGATAATGAACACAAGAAAATAAGCACACAATACCACAAAACAGGAAAGAAGGCCAACCTCTCTTATGACTATAAGATCAAAACTCCTAAGCAAAGACAGGTAAATTGAATTTACCACTGTGTTAAAAAGATAACACCCCATGACCAAGTAAGATTTATTCCAGGAATGCAAGGGTAGTTCCACATTAGGAAATCCATTAATGTGAAATAAAGAGTTATTTGGTTATTTTGGTTACATGGCTATTTTGACAGATGCCAAAAAGGCATCTGATATAAATATAATATCTTATGGATATTAATATACATTGCCTTAACTTACACAGGGGAGGGAAGAAACATAGAATAAGTAATATCGGGGCGCCTGGGTGGTTCAGTCGGTGAAGTGTCCAACTTCGGCTCAGGTCATGATCTCGCATTTGTGAGTTCGAGCCCCACGCCAAGCTCTGTGCTGAAAGCTCAGAGCCTGGAGTCTGCTTTTGATTCTGTGTCTCCCCTTCTCTATGCTCCTCCCATGCTCATGCTCTATCTCTGACTCTCAATAATAAATATTTAAAAAAATTTTAATGAGTAATATCTATATGAATGAAATAGTAAAACTTCACTGTAATACTTCAGATTTTGATTTTTTTCTATATTGTTTTATTTTTCCCCAATGAGCTTGTATTACTTTTTGTAAAAATAATGATACAAAATAAAACCTTGCAGGAAACACTGAATTACAAGTTACACAGAAAATAATGCAAAGCTTTCTTCGGGCAGTTGTGATTTATATTAAGTACCAATAAAGAAATAATACAGTCCAGAGAATGAATGAATAGAAAGAATATATAACAGAACATAGAAATAACTATTTTAAAAATTATGTACGAGGAGTGCCGGGGTGGCTCAGCCAGTTAAATGTCCAACTTTGGCTCAGGTCATAATCTCACAGTTCCTGAGTTCCAGTCCTGAGTGGGGCTCTGTGCTGACAGTGGGGAGCCTGCTTTGGCTCTGTCTCTCTCTCTCTCTCTCTCTCTGCGCCCCTTCTCCCCCCAAATAAATTAACATTAAAAAAAAGCTATGAGACCTCCTTTGACTGTAAAATACTACAAAAACAAATCAAAAGATAAGCCTCAGTTTGGAGTATCATTGAAACTACTGTATTGTAAATGACGGAAAATAATTGCATATGTTAAAAAAAATAAATTGTATTAAAATAAAATAAAATAAAATAATTTAAAAAAAAAGATAAGCCTCAGACTGAGAAAAAAAGATTTACAAAACACATACCTAAGGACTTATATCCAAAGTATAAAACTCTTAAAATTCAACAATAAAAAAAAAACCTCAATCTTTATTTATTTTTTTTTAACATTTATTTTTAAAAGAGGAAGTGTGAACAGGGAAGGGGGGGAGGACAGAGGATCCAAGGGGGGCTCTGTGCTGATAGCAATGAGCCCGATGTGAGGGGCTCAAACTCAGAAACTGTGAGAAATCATGACCTGAGCCAAAATCTGATGCTCAACAAACTGAGCCACCCAAGAGCCCCAAAAACTCAATATTTTAAATGGGCAAGAGATCTGGGCATCACAGCAAAGAAAATAAACAGACGGCAAATGAGGGCAAGAAAAGATGCTCAACATGATTTGCCACTGAGGAAAGTACAAATTACAACAATGACCTTCCACTACACTCCTTTTAGAATGGCTGAACTCCAAAACATCCAATGCCACCAAAGATGTGGAGTAACAGGAACACTTTTTGCTCACAGGAATGCAAAATGGTGAAACCATTTTGGAAGACAATTCGGCAATTTCTTACAAAACAAAACGTACTCTTATTCTACAGTCCAGCAATTGTGCTCATAGGTATTTTCCCCTACTGATCTGAAAACCTGTGTTAACACTAAACCCTATATAATAATATTTATAGCACCTTTTTCATAATTGCCAAAACTGGAAGCAGACAAGATCCTTCAATAGGTGAACAATTTGTGCTATATCCATATAATAGAATATTATTTAAAGATAAAAATAAAGGAGCCATCAAACCATGAAAAAACAGGGAGGAACCTTAAATGTACATTGCTAAGTGAAAGAAGCCAATCTGAAAAGGCTATATGATTCCAAGTATATGACATTCTGGAATCAACTATGGAGACTATTAAAAGATCAGTAGTTGCCGGAGATGAGGAAAAGGGATAAAATGAAATACAAGGGATTATTTTCATGGCAATGAAACTACTCTCTCTGTTACTAACTGTGGATATATATACTATGCATTTGCCAGAACTCCTAGAACGTCAGAGCATAAACAGTGAATTCTAGTGTATGAAATTTTAAAGGAAAATCATTTAGAAGGGGAAGAGAGCCTAGAATAAAATGCAGATTGGAGCAAAATAATCCAATTGTGTTACAAGTCAACAAAACCACCTCCCTAATGGGGGAAAGATGGTGCTGATCCAAATAACTCTGGAAATAAGTGGAGGTTGTAAGATTAAAGTCAAAAGAAACTGTCCATAGCATCACAGTCTAATTCCCATTGGGGCTTAATTTTGGATACGCCTACACTTGAATACTAGAACCAATGCACTGTAATGCAACTAAATGGATGACATGGTGTGGCAGGAGCCAATGGTCTCCCTGCGGAAATGAAAATTTATAAACAAGCAGTGAATTGACAAATATATTACAAATAAACAAGGGGGAGAAGGCTACAAAGGTCCCTGTGGTAACGTATTACAGAGAATATCAATTTATGTTTAGCTTAATAGTTACACAAAAAATATACATAGACATGTGTATATACACTGGTTAGTACACACACATATATTTCCTTCATCTGTCAGCTAAGCAAAAACATCCCAGTATCAAAAAATACACTTAACATTCAGCTCTTGGATCTTAATACTCTTCTCTAATAAAAGAAAACAGTGTCTTGGAGAAACAGGTGAATCTCGAACTGGGGCAGGAAATATCCAAGACAAATATGGATCATCTTTCAGTGCCAGAATGTAAGAAATATTAAAAAAAACAACAACAACAAACAAAATCACAACGATGAGGGTATGTCAAAGGGACCCCGGAGCCAACTGAAAGAGCTCCCAGTGTCCACAGCTGGAAGAATTTAAACAAAAACAACATAAAGTAGTCCTGGATTGTAACCCAAAGTATAAAAGGAATATCCCTGGGCCCATACGAATATGAAAAAAATGACTGCCTGAACAAATAAGTAAATGGTAGAGAGGAGACAAAGTTCCTGTGTATAAAAATTACAAATAATTTATGTAGATACTCTGTCTTCATAGAAGGAAAGCCTAACTCCCTGCTCCTTAAGTATGAAGTGCATGATAACTTTGGAAAGTACGGAAAGAGGTGTGATGAGGGGAAGAAACAAGAGTAGAGAAATGACAAATTATCACCTCAGTCAGGTGATCGAGATGATCAGTAATGCTCCTAGAAAATATTTTTGATATGATGTAATGAAAAAGTAATTTATCTCTGTGGTTTTGCTCCCCAAAACCCACAACTTCAAACTAATCGTAAGAAAAACATCAGACAAATCGCAACTGAGGAACATTCTACATAATATCTAGCCAGTGCTCAACACTAACACAGTTATCAAAAAATGGAAAGTCCAGGGGCACTTGGGTGGCTCAGTCACTTGAGCATCTGACTTGGCTCAGGTCATGATCTCTGAAATCCTGAGTTCAAGCCCCACATCGAGCTTGCTGCTGTCAGTGCAGAACCCATTTCAAATTTTGTCTCCTCTCTCTGCCCTTGCCCTGCCTGCACTCTCTCAAAAATAAAATAAAAATATTTTTTTTTAAATGTGAAGTCTGAGGGGCCCCTGGGTGGCTGAGTCAGTTAAGTGGCCGACTTCAGCTCAGGTCATGATCTCACAGTTCATGGTTTCAAGCCCCACATCAGGCTCTGTGCTGACAGCTCAGAGCCTGGAGCCTGCTTTGGATTCTAGGTCTCCCTCTCTCTGATTCTCCCCCGCTCACACTCTGTGCCTGCCTCTCTCTCTCAAAAAATAAATAAAACATTTAAAAAATTTTTTTACATAATAATTATTTTTTTTTTAAAAGGGGGAAGTCTGAGAAATCATCCAAGAAGAACCTAAGGGGACACGATCCGTAAATGTAATGTACTGTGGACAAGGTCCTGGAACAGAGGTACATTGGGTAAAACTAAGAAAATCTCAGAGCATGGACTTCAATTAATAACAATGTATCAAATAAGCTGGCACCTCAAAGGACCCACCCCAGGATGTAGGATGTCGCCTAGCCCTCACATAGAATTTCACCTTACATGCTACTTGCCTGATATGTGGAGAATCCCAATCCTTAACATTTAGATTGTCCTCAACTGAGAATACCCCAAATAATCCCCCCAATACTCCATGTGGCGCAAACAAATGGAAATCCTCTCTGGAGGAATGTGACTCGGTCCTGGCCTAATGTTATTGCTACAAGTCACTGTTAGCATGTGCCGAGACTGGTTTTAGGTAACAGGCTTGAGCAAAGGAACCTGATGAAGGCAAAAAGGCCCTCAACGACCACTTGGTTGAATACAGGTGTACTCATCAAGCGACCTGCCTCAAAGTATCCATAGGCCCTAAGTGACCCATGGGCTACTTATAACCAGGCACAGTTAACAAAAAGTAGAAAATTCCATCTGTCAGTATACCCCCTCACTTTCCTCCTGTACAAATCAGCCCCCAGCCAGTGCCTTGTCACAGTCTCTGCTGTCCTGCCCACAGCTCTCTTGTAACATATTCAATAAACCTCTATCGCCTTTGTTCTGCTGCAGGTGAATCCTATCACTCCCTGCACCACCAGCTTGCACTCAATCTGGTCACCTTACATTTGGGGGCCCCCATGCAATTGGAGGAGACACCACATTATGGTGACCCAAGTAACCATGTATATAAACAAGGAACTATGGGCAAAAACGAGCAGGAAAATAGACCAGAGAAGAGACACACGAAATTTCAGTGATATGACACAGACCATAAAACAACTATATTTACAATGTTTAAAATTATATAAAAAAAAAAAAAAAGGAAATCCCACTTCTGGACAGCGTAGTATAACAGAGACCAATTTACTCTCATGCCTGAACAACCAAAAATTACCAATAAATGAAACAATGGTTATCAAGACACTAGACATGAGGTTACAAAAGACAGTCAGCTTGGAAGAGGAGCAACAGAAAATGTACTGCCCCCAACTGTCTCAGCTTGCTGCCCTGGAAGTTTCCAGGTCTCATCCACAGAGCCTGGTGGGCTCCATGGGCTGAGAAGGCGGGAATGAGTATTGGGGAAAACGAAGTGGCTCAAGTCTACTAGACAGAGTACCAGCGATAGGACTGCATAGAGAGAAAACGTGTGAGATCTGCAGGGATACGAAGAAAAAAAAGCATCAATGTTGGACCATTAATTACAACAAAATTACCGTACAATGGAAGATGTTAATAATGAGGGCAGCTAGGTGTAGAGTGTATGGGAATTCTCTGCTTTGGTCATATTTTTTCTGTAAATCAAAAACTGTTCTAAATAATAAAGATTATTAAAAGCACCCGGCAGACCCACGAACTTGTCTCTGGCCTCCCCAGAGTTGGGACGCAACTGACCCAGGGAGCCCCTTTCTTCCCGCCTCACAACGGACACTAACCTCCTCTTCAGACGCGGCCTCTAGAAACACCTTCTCCGCGACCCTCTGCCCCCGCCCCGCCCCCCAGCAGCCAGCACAGCTTCGCGCCTCGTCGCCGTGAACCACGAGCTCCTGGGTCCACCCGAACGACTCCACGGCCCGCTCCCCCGCACCCACCTGTGTCGGGGTTTCCGCTCGGCCACGATCAGCCGGCTCCTGAGAACGTGGGTCCCACCCCGCGGCGTTGCAGCGGAGCCGATACAGACATCCGGGACCTTCGGGACGGGGACGAGCGCTCGGACGCCCAGTTCCGTGGCTTCCGGACGATCACTTCCGGCACGAGGCCGTGACGTTCCTCGGACGATGCCGAACACCTGACTCGCCTCCGCAGGCGCGTTCTCTTCCAAAGGCCCGCCTTCCGGTCCCACTAGGAGCCTCGGAGGGGCCCCGCTGGCCTCCACTTGAACCCCGGGCTTCTGCCTGAGCCTCCCTCTGCAGCTGCAGCCGTCTCCCAAGTGGTGGGCCAAAAGCAAACAATAAGTCTTCTTGCAGCAGAAAAATAAAACCATCTACAGCTTCTCCCACTCGGGGTGCAGACTCTCCCGCTGCCACGCCTTCCCCACCATGAGCACACTACTGGGGAGGGAGGCATTTCTTTTAAGAAATTGTACAAATTTAATAAAAATATTACATTAAACAATTTTTAAAGAAATGAATGGAGAGGGGCCTGGGTGGCTCAGTCGGTTAAGCGTCTGACTTCAGCTGAGGTCATGATCTCGCAATTTTTTGGGTTCAAGCCTGGGTTGGGCCTGGAGCCTGCTTCAGATTCTGTGTCTCCCCATTTCTCTGCTCCTCCCCTCCTCATGCTCGCGCTCGCGCTCTCTCTCTCTCTCCTCTCTCTCTCTTTGTTTCTCAATAATAAATAAATGTTTAAGAAAGTTAAAAGAAAAAAAAGGAAAGAAATGACTGAAGCAAGGAGAGCAAAGGAGAGATCGCAGACCAGTCGGAGAGCTAGGGAGAAGGTCCTGCAGGCTGTTGCAAGAACTTGGGCTTTAAGAGACTGAGAAGACACTACTTTCCAACAACAAAGTGACAAAGCAAGATGTGTATTTGCAGCAGATTTGAAATTCACACATGATGGTGCATTGCAAAAATAAAACTGTATTTTCTTTTACCACCGAGAGGTTCAAAGTCCTCACATAGTGGATATAGGGACACATTTTTAGGGGAAATGATCACCCTGAGGAAAATTTAATTACTTCTCTATTAATGCAGCTTCTTTGAGAATAAATATGTAGTGTTTCTTCCCCCTCTTCCTTTTCTGCCCCTATTTCTTGGTAATAAGGAACAAAATTTATGGGAGACTTATGTGATATTGTATTAGACAGACTGTGTGGTCTAAGTGCCTTCCTCTGATACTTTGGTGTCTTGTTCCTGTGTAATTTCTCTTTTCATACTGCACCCTTCAATTTACTCCAGCATCAACTGAAGCAGAATTGGTATTAGGTAGGTATTAGGTATTAGCCAGTAGGTATTAGAAAGCTCCACCACAGGATGCCTGGGTGGCTCAGCCGGTTAAACATCAGGCTTCATCTCAGGTCACGGTCTCGCAGTATCTGAGTTCAAGCCCTGAGTCTGGCTCTGTGCTGACAGCACAGATTCTGTGTCTGCCTCTCTCTGCCTCACCCCTATTCATGCTCTGTCTCTCTCTCTCTCAAAAATAAATCAACATAAAATAAAATAAATAAAATAAAATAAAATAATAAGATAAAATAAAATAAGAAAGTAGCATCTCTTACTCCTAACCTGAGTAAGTAATACATGGTGGTTAGAATCCTGAACAATTGAACCAGATTGCAGAATTAAAATTCTAGTTCTGCTATTTACTAACTTAATCTCTCTATGCTGAAATTTCTCCTATAAAATACAGATGTTAAGAGCACTTATCATACAGGGTTGATTCACTGGTGAGGCAGGAGTAAGTTAATATATGTGAAGAACTTAAAACAATACTTATCATATAGTAGTGCTATGTAACTGTCAGCTACTATTTTTAATAGCCTTAGAATCCAACACTATATTTTTAATAGATAATTAGTTTTTAGTTAATTTTAGATAACAAGAAAGTTTTTAAAAATTAATAGAGAATTCTTGTGTTCCATTCACCCAGTTCTTCCTAAAGTTAATATACATAACCATGGTACATTTGCCAAAACTAAAAGATTAATTTTGGTACATTATCATTAAACTAATCCCAAACTTTATTTTGATTTTGCCTGTTTTTTTAAATTTCTTTTTTATGTTTTTTATTTAATTTTGAGAGACAGAGTGAGCAGGGGAGGATCAGAGAGAGAGGGAGACACAGAATCTGAAGACAGGCTCCAGGCTCTGAGCTGTCAGCACAGACCCCGATGCAGGGCCCAAACCACGAACTGCGAAGTCACTACCTGATCCAAAGTCAGATGCTTAACCGACTGAGCCACCCAGGCGCCTCTGATTTTGCTTGCTTTTCAAGTAATGCTCTTGGGGCACCTGGCTGACTCAGTTGGTGGAGTCTATAACTCTTGATCTCGGGGTAGAAGTTCAACCCCCACATTGGGTGTAGAGATTACATCAAAAATAAAATTTTTAAACAAAGAAAAAGAAAATAAATCTCCTATTTCTACTCCAGGACCACATTGCATTTAGTCCGTTGCATTTCTAAAATATCGTGCAGAACCTTCTGCTTCTAGACGTGGCAGAGAAATTAATACCAGACTATCAAATCCAACCCAAATAGGGACAAAATATTGTGTTCAGGCATGAATAACAGTCAGTTTCTGACTAAACTTTGCATTTAAAGGCGGGGGCCGCGGGGTCCCAACATCACCTCAGCTGTCTGTCAGGAGACATTCTTGTGCAGGGGAAGTGGAGGCCTGGTGGAACAATGTTCTTTTCAGCTGAGAAGACAGACAAAAGTTAGAGACTTCAGAAGTGCCTAGAATTTGTGCGGCAGCATATCTGAGAAGAGTCCCCAGATGTTGGTGTGGGACTCACTGTGGGGCCAGGGCCATGAGCCCAGGACAGAACCGCACAAGTTCTAGTAGGAGTTGCCTGCCGAGAGCTGAGAGTCAAATTATGATCACACATTGAAGACCCAGACCAGCATCTCAGAAACATCCTTGGAACTTCAGGAATTTCATGTCTTCTTTTTTGTTTGTTTGTTTTCATTTATTTTTAAGAGATACAGAGAACAGGGGAGGGACAGAGAGAGAGCCTAGAGCCTGCTTCAGATTCTGTGTCTCCATCTCTCTCTGTCCCTGCTCACAAGCCTTGAGATCATGATCTGAGCCAAAGCCAGATGCTTAACTGCACCCACCTGCCCCAGAGATGCTGCTTTCTTCCTTTCTTCTTTTAAAAAATGTTGTAATGTTTATTTATTTTTGAGGGAGAGAGACCAGAGCCAATACCAAGAGTCAGATGTTCAACTGACTGAGCCACCCAGGCACACCAAGTGTCACATATTTTATAAAGTATTGCATAATATTAACTGTAAGTGAACTACGGTTGGCATTCGTATTGTAATCTTGATGGCAACCCTCAAAAATAACGTAAAGAAATATAGCTGAAAAGCCAACAGAATGATTACCCTAGAATACTAAATTAATATTCGATTAACCCAAAAGAAGTCAGGAAAGGAAAAAGAGAAAAGCAAAATAATAGCATTGGCACATTGAAAGCAAATAACAAAAAGAATAGACCTAAATCCGACCATATTCGTGGTTTTATTAAATGTAAAACAAAAACATAAATAAGTCAAAAGGAACATAATGAAAAAAGATATATCATATAAATGGGATGTAAAAGAAAGCTGAAACAGTCATGTTAATATTAGACTTAACATACTAAAGACAGAAAGATTCATCAGAAATAGAGACATTTATAATGATGAATGAAGACATAGCAAACCTAAAATGTAAGTGGTTAATAACTGAGCTTAAAAATAGAAGAAACCAGAGGACCCTGAGTGGCTCAGTCTATTAAGCATCTGACTCTTGATCTCAGCTGAAGTCCTGAGCTCTGGATCTTGATCTCAGGGTTGTGAATTTGGGCCCCACTTTGGGCTCCACACTGCGCTTGAAGTCTACGTAAAAATATATATAGGGGCGCCTGGGTAGCTCAGTTGGTTAAGCCCTGGGCTTCGGCTCAGATCATGATCTCATGGTTCATTGGTTCAAGCCCCATGTCGGGCTCTGTGCTGCCGGCTAGCTCAGAGCCTGGAGCCTGCTTTGGATTCTGTATCTCCCTCTCTCTGACTGCCTTACTCGTGCTGTCTCTCTCTGTCTCTCAAAAATAAATTAAAAACATTAAAAATAATATATATATATAAAATGCAAATCTGAACTAAAGAGACAAATAGACAAATCGACAACCAGAAGTAGAAATACCAATTTCCTCTTTAATAACTAGATAAAAATCTAGAAGGATGTGGAAGACCTAAAAATAACTATTGAACACTCTAACATTAGTCACTGTTAGAAAACCATTTATCCACTAACAGCAGAATTCACATTTTTTCCATGTGCACGTAGAGCATTAACCAAGAAAGCCCTTATGTCAGGACAAAAAAATCTCAATATTTTTAAGTTTGCAATTTTAGAGAATACATTCTTTTTTTTGAGACAGAGAGATACAGTGTGAGCAGGAGAGGGTCAGAGAGAGAGGCAGATACAGAATCCAAAGCAGGCTCCAAGCTCTGAGCTAGCTGTCAGCACAGAGTCCGATGCGAGGCTCAAACCCACGAACTGTGAGATCATGACCTGAGCCGAAGCCGGATGCTTAACTGACTGAGCCACCCAGGTGCCCCAGTCGTCCAACTCTTGACTTCGCTCAGGTCCTATTCCCCGGTTTGTGAGTTCAAGCCCTGCATTGGTGTGCTGACAGCATGTGGAGCCTGCTTGGGATTCTATCTCCCTCTCTCTGTGCCCCTCTCCTGCTTGCTCTCTATTTCTCTCAAAATAAATAAAAATAAACTTTAAAAAAAAAGAAGAATTGGGGCGCCTGGGTGGCTCAGTCTGTTGGGCATCCAACTTCAGTTCAGGTTGTGATCTCACAGTTTGTGGGTTCAAGCCCCTCATCAAGCTCTGTGCTGGCAGTTCAGAGCCTGGAGCCTGCTTCTGATTCTGTGTGTCCCTCTCTCTCTGCCCCTCCCCTGCTCATGATCTGTCTCTCTCTGTCTCTCAAAAATAAATAAATGTTAAAAAAAAATTCTTGGAAAATTCTGTTAAAAGTCTCAAATATTTGCAGGTTAAACAATAAACTTCTAAAATAACTAATCAAAAAAGGTATCATAAGAAAAATTAATAAGTATTTGAAACGAGTAACAAACATATATTAAATGTTTAGGATGGAGCTAACGTGTACTTACAGGAAGTTTTTCAATCTATCTTTGTTGTGGAAGGTCATCAGAAAGATGTGACTGCTGACTTGACCCCTGTGCTGGACTCCAAGGCTCCTCCCTCCCTCTCCTGTCCTTGGAATGTGATTTCCACTTGCCTTTCCTGCTCCCAGAGGCTGGTCCAAGGACCAAGCCTCAGAGGGTGATGTGTTGAAAACACTTGCACAGTATGTATGACCAAGCCCAGTCAGGACAGACTTCTCTATAAACTTTTAAGATTTAGGGGGCAGATATGAAGATCCATTCCTCTTGCTGGGGCCCAAGACAAACCTCGTAGGTTAAGTCTCCTTTGTTTATTGAAACTGCCGCCTCGCTCTCTTTCCCATCTCTCCCTGCTCTCCGAGTATGAGGGCCAGTTTCAGAATATACCTCCCAGGAAGGGTATAAACCAACAATCTTGCTAATTCTTTATTCTGTCAATCAAATCTCTGTTGAGTTTCTCTAGTGAATTTTTGTTTCAATTATTATACTTTTCAACTTCAAGTTCAAACAGAATTTGCATTGGGCTTTTCTTTCATGTCCTGGTTAGCAGTGTTCTCTATCTAATGCAATATTATCATGCTACTTTCCTTACTTCTCTCATCATACTTTCCTTCAGTCCTGTGAACATATTAACAATGGCACTTTGAAGTGTTTTTCTATTAAATCTGACATGTAGTAGCTTTCATAGGTAGTTTCTGTTGTACATATGCATCACAATGGCCTGTTTCCTTGCAAACCTAAAATTTTTTGGAAAATGGACATTTTTAATTTTTTTCAGTTTATGTAAAAAAATTTCTTAATGTGTATGTATTTTTTGAGAGACAGAGAGACAGAGCATGAGTGGGGAGGGGCAGAGAGAGAGGGAGACACAGAATCCAAAGCAGGCTCCAGACTCTGAGCTGTCAGCACAGACTCCAACACAGGGCTTAAACGCCCAGACCTCAAGATCATGACATGAGCCGAAGTCAGACACTTAACTGACTCAGCCACCCAGAAGCCCCTAATTTATTTTTTAAAGTAAACTCTGGGGCGCCTGGGTGACTCAGTCAGTTGAGCATCTGGCTTGGCACAGGTCATGATCTCGCAGTTCGTGGGTTCGAGCCCCGCGTCAGGCTCTGTGCTGACAGCTCAGAGCCTAGAGCCTGTCTTCGGATTCTGTGTCTCCCTCCCTCTCTGACCCACCCTTGTTCACAATGTCTCTCTCTCTCTCTCAAAAATAAATTATAAAAAACATTAGAAAAATAAAAATAAACACTAACCCCAAAGTGGTGCTTGAACCCATGACCCCAAGAGTAAGACTCATATGCTCCACAGACTGAGACAACCAGGTGGCCCCAAAATGGACATTTTTGATAATATATTTTAGCATATCTCATATTGTTCCTCCTCCTCCCTTCCAGGGCTGTTACTGATATTTGCTTATTTGTTTGGTTAGAGAAAACACTTGGTTTCTTACCACTCTACTCACAGAATACTCCTATACTATCAATACTACTTCACTTCCAGTCACCAAATATATGGGAGTTTTTCCCGCAGACCAAGCGATTCTGCAACACCAGCTGGGTGTCCTACAGTTGAGTTAAGCTCTGACACGATCTAGAGTTAGCATCAGATCCCACAGGTTAAGGGCTCAGTCTCCCAAGACTGGCCACCCACATGCCACTTCAGACACTAATCATCAAGTCCAGGTGATTACCTATACTTCTGACCAACTGGCTATGAATCAGAGGTTCTCACAACTCCATCCTCAGATTTGATGAATTTGTTAGAGCAGCAAAGAGAACTGGGGAAACCAGTTTACTTACTAGATTGCCAGTTTATTGCAAAAGATATTAAAGGATATGAAACAACCAGGTGAAGAGATACATAGGGTGGGGTCTGGAAGGGTCAGGACATTCTATCCCCATGGATATGCCATCATCCTGACATATGGATGCTTTCTTGTCCAACAACCTGCTCCCTGAACCTTTCTTTTTTTAAATAATTTTTTAAGTTAATTTATTTATTTTGAGAGAAACAGAGACAGCACGAGTGGGGGAGGGGCAGAGAGCAAGGGAGAGAGAATTTCAAGCAGGCTCCAAGCTGGTAGCACAGAGCCTGATGCTGGGCTTAAGCTCACTAAACTGTGAGATCACTACCTGAGCTAAATCCAAGAGTCAGACGCTGACTCACCCAGGCGCCCCTCCCCCTGCCGCCCACCTTTTTTTAAGGAAGCTCCTCATCCAACCCCCAGTGAAGGGCTTGAACTCACAACCCTGAGATCAAGACCTGAGCTAAGACGAATAGTCCGATGCCTAACCAACTGAGCCACCTATGCACCCCTCTCTGAGCCTCATTCTTTGAAGTTCTCATAGAGACTTCCTTATATAGGCATGGTTGATTAAATCATTGGCTGCAAGCAATGTAACCTCATGCCCCTCTCCCTTCCTTGGAGGTTGGCAGGTGAGGCTTAAAGTTCCAACACTCTAATCACCCTGGTCAATCCCCCAGGCAACTAGCAGCCAGGCATATGTCACCTAAGAGCTTTCCAAAAATCATCACCTTGACTGAAACTCAAGTCTAATTGAAAGGGTTTTTTATGAATAACAAAAACCACCCATTTCACCTTTACCACTCTAAAACTATTTCTGGAACCAAAGACAAAAAACAAATATCATAACAAAAGATGCCCCATTGCTCTCATCTCTTGGGAAATAACAAGGGTCTTGTGAGCTGAGAGCCAGGAACTGTAAGGACACAGGTCTGAATCAAACTGACTCTATGACAGGCTTCAAGTTTCCCCTGACCTTGGAGGCCTAGGTGTCGGTTTCTCAGACTCATTAGATAATAAAAGGGTGCACAAGTGCACATTGCCCAAGGCAGGAGGGACCACCCTTGTAACACCCAATCAGGAAAGGCCAGCTAACACCCTTAACATTTCTAAGGGCAGGCCTAAAGATAGAAGCTATAGATAATCACCTATTGCTTAAGGCTGGTCAAGCCCTACATGAGGGTCCTGGGTCCTGGGTCTACTCTGTAATTGGTTAACACTCTAAATGTTGTGATTGGGTCCCACCAAAAGTAGCGAACACTCTGGACAATATGTATGGTTGAAGTTGCTGCCAATGATGTTATGCTATAATGATTGGACCCCTGTACCTATGTCACAATTTCTTGTAACTCCCCCTTCCCAAACCCATAAAAGCCCTGCGCCGCCTTTGTTCGGGGCTCTCAGCACGGATCCACTGCCCTGGTGAAGTCTGTGAGCCCGAGCTTATAAGCCCATAATAATAAAGCCCTTTGCTTTTTTATTCGTGACTCGGTCTCCCCGGCAGTCTCTGGTTTTTGAGGACGATATTGGAAACTTGGGCATAACAGAACCACAGATGAAGACCAAAATATATACTTCTTTTTATATCACAGTATCACAGACCACCCCCTGCATTTTTTTCCCACAGATGCCTTACAGCAAAATAAGCCATACCTATCAAAACAGTTACATTTCGTGTAGCATTCATAGGACAGAGCCAGCAATAGTATGAACACAAATATGCCTGACATTTGGAGAGGCCAGTGTGAAGCAGGAATAGATTTAAAGAAACAACTAATTTGTCCTATAAAGCTATTATAAACATTTTCATATTCTTGTACTAGTTTACCACCCCCCACCCCTTGATCTACTGCTCTCAGTACCTTATGATGAAGATGTGCAGAACTAGTTAGCATGGATATCCGTGATGGGTAGCTAGGTCTAATTCCTTCTCAGGCCAGCCATTTTCCATAGATATTACACCCTGAGGAGGCTTTGACTCAATCTCCCAATACATTTAACCACCAATATCAATATTAACGTAAGACTTACTATTCTTTTCAAATTTTAAGTAGCTCCACACCCAATATGGGACTTGAACTCATGATCTTCAGATCAAGAATCACGAGGTCTACCAACTAAACCAGTCAGACACCCCAACATAAGACTTATTGACATGAGGTAGTTACATCTTCCCAACAATAGCAGCATTATACCATATTGCCCCACGGTCATAGTGCAATTCAGATTCTTTACCAAACAAATTAGTAACAGGTACATGCTTCATATTCCTGACAGAATCTACGCTTGTCCATCTAACAGATATCATTAAGGACAGGTATCACTACAGTTGGTCATGAGTTGGTTATATCTGGGTGTTGACCTTAAAACAGTTATTTTACTAGCAAAACGGTTTAATAGGGAATAGCGGAGAAATTGCAATGAGGGACAAGCACACTATAGCAAACCAAGGGCAAATCCACAGATCAAAGGAGAGGAATGTAACTTTATAGAGAAAAGGAGGCAGTTGGGAGGGACTTCTTTGAAGGAAAGTCCACTGGAGGAAAGAAAGCAAGTGTTCAGGCGTGGGGGATCCTTGTGAGCTGAGTTGTGGTATTTTTTACTGACTGAGCTCTTTGCTCAGGAAGGAGGCAAGGTAGATCTCTTCCTGTTGGGTCTGCAACTGATAAGTGGCAGGGTGTGGGAGCTCCCCTTCTGGCCTCCTGAGTCCATTTTACTTTTATTTTTCAATTAAAAAGAAAACTTTATTTATTTATTTAGAGAGAGACTAAAACAGCACAAGTGGGTGATGGCCAGAGAGAGGGAGGGAGAGAGAATCCCAAGCAGGTTCTGCACTGTGAGCACAGAGCCCAACGCAGAGCCCGAAGCCATCAAACCCTGAGATCGTGACCTGAGCCAAAATCAAGAGTCAGTTAACACACTGAGGCACCCAGGTGCCCCTGCTGAATCCACTTGAAATAAGATTTCCTTTATTTGGTTTCACATGGGTTAATGTTAATTTTTAAAAAGTCAATCACCAGAGCACCTGCGTGGCTCAGTTGGTTGAGCCTCCGATGTCAGCTCAGGTCATGGTTCGCAGTCACAGGTTCAAGCCCCGCATCAGGCTTGCTGCTGTCAGCACAGAGCCTACTTCATATACTCTGTCCCCTTCTCTCTGCCCCTGCCCCACTTGTGCTCTCTCTCTCTCAAAAATAAACATTAAACAAAAATGTAGGAAAAAGTCAATCACCCTCATCTCATATACTGAGACTGGTTTTTATTGTGTGTAAAATATAGCAGGGGGAGCACCTCTTTCCAAAGGGTAGGACATGGTCTTTCGAATAGTTCCTACTGTTGAAAACCAGCAGTTATGCCCTGGAGCTGGAATATGTAACACAAAGGCAGAGTTTATATATAAAGAAGAGAGGGGCACCTGGGCGGCTCACTTAGTTAAGGGTGCGACTCAGCTCAGGTCATAATCTCATAGTTTGTAAGTTAGAGCCCTGTATTGGGCTCTGGGCTCACAGCTCAGAGCCTGGATCCTGCTCAGGATTCTGTGTCTCCCTCTATCTCTGCACCCGCGCACGCGCGCGCGCGCACACACACACACACACACACACACACACACACACACACGCCCCGCCCCGCTTCTCAAAAATAAATATTTTTAAATTTTTTTGAAAAAAGAAGAGAGTTTATTCCTTGGCCAGGCAAAGGAGACTGCAGCAGGCGGATGCCTCCAAGACTGCAAGCCTGCCCAGGGTAAAAGGCTGAGGGGTTTTATAGGAAAACACAGGATCTGGGTCGGGTACATGCTGCCAGCCACGTTGGTTATGTCTTTGAGGTGATCTCATGACTAGCACTGGCCCGGGCTATCTGAGTCTCATTACTAAGTATCAACATTGATACCAAGTTCCCGGAACAAAGGATTCTACAGAAAAATAAGTGAAGGTGTAGGGGCTTCGAGAGGAGGAAGAGAAAAATTTGTTCAGTTTAAAGTCAAGCTTTGCCGAAGCACTAGTGTGTCCATCTTAATTTCCATCCAGTATTACATTTCTATAGCAGTTTCATTATCCCTATTAATTATACTGCAGAATATGTTTTATTTCAACCTATGTGGGGGCATGAGCAGTCATGACACCTCAGTGTAAATTACAAGTGCCTCTATTGGGAACTTCCATAAGCTTGAAGGTCGTATGATTACACAGGAATGGGGGCACTTGGGTAATTCAATCCGTTAAGCGTCAGCTCTGGATTTTAGCTGGGGTCATGATCTCATGGTTCCCAGGTTTGAGTCCTGCCTTGGGCCAGGTGCTAAGCGTGCCAAGCCGGCTTGGGATCCTCTCTCTCACTCTCTCTCCCTGCCCTTCCCCTGCTCACACTTGCTCTCTCTCTCTCAAAATAAATATTTAAAAAAAAAGATTTGGGGCATCTGGGGGGCTCAGTCAGTTAAGCTTTTGGCTCTTGGTTTTGGCTCAGGTCACGATCTCACGGTTTGTGGTTAGAGCCCCGAGTCATGTTCCACGCTGATGGTGCAAAATCTGCTTGGGATTCTCTTTCTCTCTCTCTCTCTCTCTCCCTCTCTGTCTGCCCCTTCTCTGCTTGCCTTCTCTCATAATAAACAAATAAACTTTAAAAAACTTGAAAAAAAAAAAAGGAAAAATCTGTACGGATGTGCCTGTTAAACCTCAGGCTAGGATCTCTTGCTCTATTGTCATTTCAGCTTCTCTCTGTATTAAATTAGTCAAGAGAAACTTTTTGGTCAGGGAACAGGCATTATCCAGCATTATCTGTTGAGTCGGCCAAATACACTTTGCTGATGCTTTGTTACTTCTCCAGGCTGACTCCTCTCCATTGTCTTCCTCCAGGAAGAGAACTCCCTCTAATCTGCCTATTCTAGTTAATCTTTTTCCTCTGACTGCTGCTCTTCATCAAAAACAAATTCTACTGTCTCAGGATAGCTAGACTGGCATCTATATCCTCTAAGGCTCTTTTCTGACTTGTGGGCCATTGTTTGATACACCATGTGTGTTGTTTCCATTATGTACTATTGGCTTGCATATGGTTAAGATACACATTTTCCACCCAAAATGTTGGGCACCCCGTATAGAGTTAAATGAATGATAGTCAAAACCGTCTGCAATTTAGTTTGAGTATGCCGTAAGGCCTCCCGTAGCCTTCTTCCTCTCAGGATGGGACCCTTCCTTAGAGAATCTCAGATCTACCACTTGATGCCCAATGCATTAATGTCATTAGGAGCCCATTGTTTTCTCTTATTTTGATTAATAGCTTTCTATCCCCCAAAACAAGGGTGATTGTGATGTGTATAACACAGTGTGGCCTGTTGGGCACACTGCCATTACATTTTTGCCTTTATAACCAGAGACTTTTGCAAGCATTTGATCAAGGTTTATAGTTACACAGCAATCAGTGTGCTGGGAGCTATATACCAAATGGCTTAAAGTCTCAGTAGGAAGCAATTCTTGGAAATTTCCTCCCAAATAATACCTTGGCAGTAGATGTAGCCTGAAAATACTAGTCAAAAGATGCTATTATTAAAGTTCAGTTTAGCCATTAACAGTTGATCCAGTTCATCAACAGATTTTACGACCAGAATGTCTCCCAGACTCAGGTTTGCAGACTCCCATCTGACCTGGTCGGGTTCCAAAAGCCGGGATAGCCTCAGGAAACATAGCTTCAGCTTCCTCTCTCTCTTCCTCTCTCTCAAGGTGTTAATACAATGTTGGATTTGTTATTTCCTAACCTACGTATTTGTTTTTTATGCTTAACTATTATTTCTCCTTCTGTCCATTTGTCATTTGATTGTCATTTATTTGTATCCAAACATTTCCACCTTTAGAAAGGGCATTAATTTTGGCTACCATGCTAGTCCAGATTGCTAGCAGCAACTCTAGCAGCAAGTGCCTCTCCTTCAATTTGTTCAGTGATTTACCAGATTATTTTAGGGACCTCTAGTCCCCTCCTCACTCCTCAATACACACACACACACACACACACACACACACACACACACACACACAGGGTACTGAACCTTTCACATCACTCCTTAAGGATGCCCATGGTCACCTTGCACTCTCCCTTACTTTCCTTCACCACATAGAGCTGTTAAACGCTAATTGCCCGCCAATTGCTCTATTTTTTTCACTTGTCCTTGGGCATAAATTGTTCTGCAAACTAATTCAATAACATTGTCTTTTTTTTTTTTAATTTCCAAGAATTTTGAGAGACAGAGGGAGACAGGGCATGAGCAGGGAAGAGGCAGAGGAAAAGGCAGAGACAGACCCAGAAGCAGGCTCCAGGTTCTGAGCTGTTGGCACAGAGCCCGATGCAGGGCTCGAACTCACAAACCACGAGATGATGACCTGAACCAAAATTGGACACTTAACCGACTAAGCCACGCAGGTGCCCCCAAATGGTGACTTCCTTTAAAGACATAGTTTCTGAAGTTAAGTTTGATATATTTTCTGACTCAAAGAGAATTCCTTTCTGTTGTCCTATTCCTTGGATCTCTCTCACAAACTAGCCAGCCTACAATCTAGTCTGTATCTTCATGAAATTCAGGAATCTCTCTCCAATTGCCTTTCACCACAACCTCTACTATTCAAGCGCTAATGCTTGAACTTCTGCAAGCTCCCTTAGAAGTCTTTTCTGAAGTGCGTGGGTGACTCAGTTGGTTAAGTGACTCTTACTTTAGATCAGGTTGCAATCTAATGGGTTCATAAGTTTGAATCCCACATTGGGCTCTGCGCTGACAGCACTGAACGTTCTTGGGATTCTCTTTCCCTCTCTCTCTCTCTCTCTCTCTCTGCCCTTCCCCTACTGGCTCTCTCTCAAAATAAATATTAAAAACAAACAAACAAAAAAGAACGAAGTCAGTTATTTTCGAAGCGGGGGGCTTCCATCTCTCCCCGATGATGATTAGGAAGAAACTTCTATGGACTGCTTTTCTCCCTAAGCAAAATTTCTGTGCTAGAGCTCTTGAGCTGGGGTTAGGAACAGGGCATTCTTGGGGCACCTAGATGGCTCAGTGGGTTAAGCGTCCGGCTTCAGCTCAGGTCATGATCTCACGGTTGGTGGGTTTGAGCCCTATGTTGGGCTCTGTGCTGACAGCTCAATGCCTGGAGCCTGCTTCAGATTCTGTATCTACCTCTCTCTGACCCTCTCCTGCTCGCACTCTCTCTGTCTCTCAAAAATAAATAAAAAAACATTAAAAAAAAAAAAAAGAACAGAGCATGCTTCTCTGAGACTCCTGATTGCTGTAGGTGCTGAGTGTTCAGTGAAGTGGAGGAAGGCAGCAGCCTGAGACCCCCTGGGCTTGTCTCTCCTGGCAAGAAACCCAGGCTTCCAAGCTGTGGCAAGGACTACTGGGCCGCGGTCTTACCAGCATCCTGTGACAAAGAGCCTGACCTGCACCCAAATCACACGATAGCCCCCACTTCCTAAGTTAGCAGTGATTTAAGTCACGGCTGTACCACAGACACCCACACACGTTCCCTTGTATTAATAGAACATCTCTGTTCATTCTCTTGCTGCCTACTGCCATGAGGATGTCCACATTTAAACATTATTCCCTCCTAACAACCAAAAATTCTGCAGTTAACTTCATGGAAGTCAGGAAAAGTTAGCCTTCCTGTCCTTTTCCTTTGGAAAGTATGAAATAATCATATCTTTGAAGACATACAAAGTTTTTTCTTACCATAATGAGGGATCACCTTTCTTCCAGGCTCTTTTCTACTATCCATTCTTAAAAGATAGGATTTTGTGAGATTTATTATCATAAAAACAATTTAGCAATTTGAAGAGTAGCAGAATATGCCACCCCAAAATGTGCCTCTTTGGTAGAAGGATTATTTTGAACTGATTATTTTTAAGAAAGTTTAGACCCAAGAGAAGCTCTGAAAACAGGTATCACCTTCCAGCAAGAGAAATCCACAATGGTAAAGGAAATTTACATTAGAAAGGGGCCTGTTACCTGAAGAAAGCTATTACTTGCC
The DNA here is from genome assembly GCF_006229205.1 of Suricata suricatta. Lineage (NCBI taxonomy): Eukaryota > Metazoa > Chordata > Mammalia > Carnivora > Herpestidae > Suricata > Suricata suricatta. The sequence continues at coordinate 126,053,172 of NC_043702.1, read as the reverse complement.
AGGCCAGGCAGCCTTTGTTTACCAAACATTTTTTCTGAACTTCCTGTGAATTGCCTTTCTGCTTTGTTGAAGCCTCAAGCCCCAAGCTTTTCCTTAGCTCATGGTGTCTATAAGCCTCAATCCTCTAGGACCCTTTCAATCTCATATATCTGTGGGGCTCCCATTAAGTAACTAAAACAACATTAAAAAAATCAGTTGGGGTGGACACCTGGGTGGCACGGTTGGTTAAGCGGGTGACTTCGACTGCTCAGGTCATGATCTCACAGTTAATGAGTTTGAGCTCTGGGTAGGGCTGTCTGGTATCAGTGTGGAGCCTGCTTCAGATTCTCTGTCTCCCTCTTTCTCTGTCCCATCCTCCCTCGCTCTCTCTCAAAAATGAAATAAACATTAAAAAAAATTTTTTTTTCTGTTAATCTGTCTCCTTACCCCAGGCCCCTAAACTCTGGCCCATCCTCAACCCGACCAGTACGCATTCCCCTGAGAACAAACAGGCGTCAGGGTAAAATTCTTATGCCCAAGATTTCATTATCATCCCCCAAAACCAGAAACCGCCAGGGAGACCGAGTCACGCATGCAAAAGCAAAGGGCTTTATTAAGGGTTTAGGCTCGCAGAACCTAAACTCGGGGCTCAAAGACCTTACAAGTGCAATGGATCCATGCTGAGAGCCCCGAACAAAGGAGGGGTAGGGACTTTATGGGTTTGGGAAGGGGGAGTTACAGGAAATTGTGACACAGGTATAGTGACCCAATCACTATCGCCTATCAATATTGGCAGTAACTTTAACCATACATTGTTACTTTTGGTGGGAGCCAATCACAACATTTAGAGTATTGACCAATCACAGAGTGGGCCCAGGACCCTCTTATAGGGTGTAACTAGCCTTCTAGGCCTGCCCTTAGAAATGTTAAGGGTGTTAGCTGGCCTTTCCTGATTGGGTATTACAAGGGTGGTCCCTCCTGCCTTGGGCAATGTGTGCCCTTCTATTGTCTAATGATTCTGAGAAACTGACACTTAGGCCTTCAGGGTCAGAGGGAAACTTGAAACCTGTCATAGAGTCAGTTTGCTTCAGATCTGCGTCCTTACAAAATAAAATATTCTCTGATCTACTACTTGAATATGCCACTGTTAACCTTAAAAATCAAAACTGCCAGTTACCTCACCAGCCAAAGATGGGGTTATTGGGGAATAAAAGAGAATGAAATCTGGGACAAACAATGACACAGTAAACCCTTACCCAAGTCTGGGGAATAAAAGAGAGGTAGGCTTTTTTTTTTAAGGTTTTTTTTTTCTTAAGTAATTTTTACACCCCACATGGGGCTTACACTCAGGACCCCTAGATCAAGAGTTACATACTCTTGTGATGCCTGGGTGGCTCAGTCAGTTAAGCCTCCGACTTTGGCTCAGGTCAGATTTCATGTCTGTGGGTTCGAGCCCTGCATCAGGCTCTGTGCTGACAGGTAGCTCAGGGCCTGGAGCCTGCTTCCAGTTCTGTGTCTCCTCTCTCTGCCCCTCCCCCTCTCATGCTCTGTCTTTCTCTGTATCAACAATAAATAAAACATTAAGAAAATTTTTTTAATAAAAAAAAGAGTCACATACTCTTTAGACTGAGCCAGCCAGACGTCTGGAGAGGCACCTTTTTTTAAGGAGCAAAGAGGTAAGTCGAGAAGCCTGTTATAAACTAAACTCACATTGGAGTAAACTGGAAGTTCGAAATGTGGTGGCTGCTCATTGGCTCAACTGTTACAGAGAAGGGGGAGTTGGGGAGAAAAGCTTCTCTTCCTTTGGCTGGAATAGCAGAGTAGTATCCACATGCACAGTCAAGTCTATGTAAGGTCAAGTCCTAAAGTCAAAGTCCATCTCTTACTATTGGGTTTGCAATTGACTATGACTGGTGTGGCCAAAACCTCCTAATGTCACTTTAGTGAGGTTTTCAATAATTACGTTTCACACCACCCATTCACCCCATTTCCCTACATCTAGTTCTTTTTAGCTTTGTTTACTCTTCCCTTTTGCCTGTCTTGAGTGTTGCTTGCACACTTTGTGGTCAAAGGCTTCTTCCTGTTGCTATAATTGCCCTCCCTCACTTGTAATAAACCTTTCCCCTCAATGCAATAATGCTTTTGAATACAGTCTCTCCTTCATTAAATCCAGATTTGATTTTTATTCCAGTCTTATCAGTAATTTCTCTTGGTATTGCCTACCCTGTGACAACCTGAACATACGGTTTTTATGTTTCATGGTTCACTTTGAGTTAACGTTCAGGATAGAATAATAAGTCAGTACATGGAGCAGACTGCGTTGTCCCAACTAAGGTCACCATAGAACAGCTGGCTCTCAGCCAATTCAGCCGGCACATGAGACAGTCCAATTGAGACGTGAATGACCGACTGCCCAGTGGAGATAAGAGGAAACTGCCACCCTATAGAGTGAGGAACTCCGTAAGTAGTGTTTTAAACCTCTAAGTTTATGGGTATTTGATAGGTATCAGTAGATTAATGATATAGTGAACACGCAAAGGAAAGAATGAGCAAACGAATAATGTCACTCTGGAGATTGTGTTCCTTCCTGAGTAGGAGGACGGCAAACCGGGACTTCCAAAGTAGATTGCTAGTGGGGCTTCCGAGCTGAGATGATACATAGTATATGAGCTGATGAGGATAAAAATACGACGTTTGAGTATATTTTTGCAACTTTAGTTGCTAAGGGGGTGTTTGGAAGTGTATAAAATGTATCACCCACCAAAAATAGGGAGTCGTGATACTAGGAGGATATTAGTGAGTTCTGCGTTAGTCATGCATTCACCTTGGACTAGAAAATATCTTCATAATGTTGTGAAAAGTCAAAATCACAGGGGAAGTTGGATTAGTTTTTAAGGCATCTTTAAAATAGGACAGCATCTTAATTCAATATCCATTTAGTGAAAATACATGTACCTTGTCCTTTATATACCAGGCACTTTGCCAGATGCTAACAGTAGATCAGAATAGTCATTATAATTAAGAACCTGACAATCTTGTTGAAAGATACTGACAATTGCAATGCTAGGAGCAATGACAGCAGTAAAGAATTTTCTAAATACTTGGGGTTAATGCCAATATTAGATATGGCTGGATTTAGGGCTGAAATGATGTGGTCAGAATTTCCTCTCTCCATGTGTTAATACAGCTCTCCTCTGTGTTGGACTCATTGTTGGATTCCACATGGTAGCAAGATGGTACCAATATGGTGGCAACAGTTTCAGTCCCTATGGCCTCATTAGCTTCATATCCAATAAAAAAACAAAACAAAACAAACAAACAAAAAACCCTCTCCTTCCTAAATGTCCTAGCAAAGCCTCCTCTTTCTTGAAGAATTTGTCTATTCCTAAACCAATCATTCTGGTTGGAGGTATGGGAGAGGCACTAAGAATGTGATTCACCGATTGGTTTAACCTGGATTATGTGTTAAATTTGGAGTTTGGGGGTTTGGGTCTTTCCGGAACCACATGGACTGAAAACGAGAAAGGAAGGGCACAGCTCTCCGTGTGTCACCAGATGGTGATATTCAAAACACAGTTACTGGGGCACCTGGACAGCTCAGTTGGTTAATCAACTAACTCCTGATTTCAGCTCAGGTCATTATCTCACACATTGTGAGTCTGAGCCCCGAGTCCCTCATTGGGGTCTTCCTTGACAGCATTGAGCCTGCTTAGGATTCTCTCTCTCCCTCTCTCTCTCTGCCCCTCTGGGCTCATGGGCACTATCTCTCTCAAAATAAATAAACTTTTTAAAAAATTAAGAAAAAAAACACAATTACTATAGGTTACAGAGAGCCTATGTTTTGTCATTCTTATTTACCACAAAAATGTACCCACTGTTTATGATTTACCTATTTATGTTGAACTTTTTTTTTTTGACAAGTGGTAGTTGCATTTTTATTGTTCTTGATGTTAGTTAAATATGTCCATTTTTTTTCTCAGTGATTATTTCTGGACTGTTAGCCAAACTCCTAATAATCCTCATCACACTACTGATCATGCTTTCTTCCCTCATGGGAAAAAAAAAAGGAAACAAAGTGTGAGTTGAAGGGAAAGAAAAATGCTTCTCTACCCTCAAGGTCTTCCAGCTGGATGAAAAAATCATTAAATTTACACGAGACAGATTAACAGGAGAAAAAACCCCAAAGTTTTATCATGTGCACATGATAAGTAATGAAATGGAGACCCAAAGAAATGACCAAGGCAGCAGTTTTCATACTTTTCAGCCAAAGAAACAATAAATCTATGAGGAATTGACAGGATAAAAAAACTTCTTAATTTTGGGAGTTTCAATTAAGGAATTCTAAACAGAATTTGAGTTGGGGTAGTAAAAAGTAGGAAGAGTTAGGGCATCTGGCTGGCTCAGTTGGTCGAGCATGTGACTCTTGATCTCAGGGTTATAAGTTTGAGCCCCCATATTAGGTATAGATTACTTTAAAATTAAATCTTTAAACAAAACTTCTAAAATTAAAAAAAAAGTAACAAGAGTTATTTATACAACCTACTGAGCTCTAAATCTCCCATCTCTAGTGAGAAGAATGTCTCTTTTCCTCCTTGTACAGGGATGGTAACTTTCACATGGGAGATTCATTTTCTGCCTTCCGAGGGCTGGAGAAGGGTCTGAGTGTCCCTTTTGTATAAGTTATCTCTTTAAGTGACTTTTATTTAAAATGAACAATACGCCAAAGTGTCACATGTTGGTGCAGTCTTCCCTTGATCCCTACAGGGTCTTAATATTATTCTCAAGAAATTCTCATCAAGTAACCATTAAAACAAGAACATGTAATTTTGCCTAATTTCTGTGAATAAAATCTCAGTTAAAATTGTAACAGCTACTGGGGTGCCTGGGTGGCTCAGTTGGTTGAGCGTCTGACTTCGGCTCAGGTCATGATCTTGTGGTTCGTGGGTTCAAGCCCCGCATCGGGCCCTCTGCTGATGGCTTGAAGCCTGGAGCTTGCTTCAGATTCCATGTCTCCTTCTCTCTCTGCCCCTCCCATGCTCATGCTCTCTCTCTCAAAAATAAATACACATTTTAAAAAAGTTAAACAAATTGTAACAGCTACTGTTAAAAATGGTTCTTGGTTACCTGTATTAGTTTGCAAGTGCTACTATAACAAAATACTACAGACTAGGTGGCTTAAATATTTTTTACGGTTTATCTTATTTTTGAGAGAGAGAGACAGAGTGCTAGCAGGGGAGGGACAGGGAAAGACACAGAATCTGAAGCAGGCTCCAGACTCTGAGCTGTTATCACAGAGCCCGACATGGGGCTTAAACTCACAAGCCATGAAATCATGACCTGAGCCAAAGTCAGATGCTTAACCAAATGAGCCACCCAGCTGCCTTCCAGACTAGGTGGCTTAAACAACAGATATTTATTTTCCTATGGTTCTAGGAGATGGAAGTCTGAGATCAGGATGTTGACTGGATTGGTTTCTCCCCAGGCCCACCTCCTTGGCTTCCAGATGGCCACCATCTTGCTGTGTCCTCACGTGGTTCTTCCTCTGTACATGCTCCAGGTGTCTCTCTGTTGTCCACATTTCCTCTACTTACAAGTACACCAGTCAGATTGAATTACAGCTTACCCTAAAGGCCTTAATTTGAACTTAATCACCTCTCTAAAGACCCTATCTCCAAATGTAGTCACATTCTGAAGGACTAGGTGTTAGGGCTTCAACATATGAGTGGCAGGGGGTACAGTTTAGCCTATAACACCACCTTTCTGACTTTATAGTCTCCTCCCCTCCCCCCTTTCTCCCTGACAAGCTGCTTTAGCACACTGGTTTTTGAGTTTCAACTACTAAGCATTCCCCCTACAAAGGGCCTTTGCACATGCTGTGATGATTTCTGCTTAGAACGATCCTCCCCTGCTATTCCCTGGCCCACTTCCTTTCTTTGTTCAGGTCTCTGATCAAACATTAGTCCCATCAGAGATAGTTTTGACCAATTTAATTAAAATATCATTTATCAGTCAACTTTGTTTCACAGAATCTATCTACTGACTTAATTATTTAGCACATAATTTATTGACATAATTATTGACTTAATTTATTAGCATATAAAATTTATGAGGAAGGAAGCCTGTGTAACTACTGTTATCTCCAGAACTTGATATAGTGGTTGATACAAAAGTATCCAATAAATGTTTGTTGAATGAATAAATATTATTCCTGAAGAACAGAGAAAGACTAACACACTGAGTCTTCTACACATTAGTAACTAAGTTATGATTGAATATCATCTGCTAATCATATGTCTCTCCAGAACTAGAAGTTATTATTATTATTTTCATTTTAGTTTCATTTATTAAGTAATCTCAATCCCCAACATGAAGCTCAAATTCACAACCCTGAGATCAAAAGTCACATGCTCTGAGTGAGTCAGCTAGGCACCCCTGGAACCAAAAATTATTTAAGAAAAAAAGTGGAACTATTTGGTTGGAAACACATAATAATAATAGAAGAATAGCAGATGAATGAAAATTAGTGAAATAAGATGGAGGAGCTCTATTAGAAAGTAAAAAATGAAGAATAGTATAAATATATAAACATGTAAACCATATATGTATATGTATATAGGTAAGAGGTAGAGTGAAGAGAAATGAAAGCACCAAATCCAATTAATTGAAATCTCAGAAGGAAAGAAAAAGAAGGAACTATATGATGAAATAATATAATGAACTGTGATGGTTAATTTCCCAGAATTAAAAACAGAAAAAATTACTCAATTTGAAGAGGCCCTTGGAATGGTAAACAAAAGAGATAACAATAAAGGACATGATCTCAGGTTTCAATACTAGACGAGAGTAAGAGCTGGCCGTGGGGAATGACAGATATCAGCAGTCTTCAAAGTCTGCAACCCTCTTCACTATGACCTAAACGTTCAGGTATACTTCTTTTATAATGTTTTAGAAAAGATTATGTCAGGCTCAATATGAAAGTTCAGAAATACTACCTATTATTTGATAATTATTATATATATATACATATATTTTTAAGTTTATTATTTTGAGAGAGAGAGAAAGAGAGTGAGCGAGCATAAGTGGGAGAGGGGCAGAGAGAAAGAAGCCCAAGCAGCCTCTGCACTGTCAGCACAGATCCCGATGTAGGGCTCAAACTCAGGAACCATGAGATCATGACCTGAACAGAAGTTGGCCGCTTAATGGACCAAGCCACCCAGGTGCCCCTTATTATTTCATATTTAAAACTTTAATTTATTTGGAATATATTTTGCAGCACACAAAGCGGGGATTTAATTTACAATTTTTCTAAATGGACAATGTTTCTAGCACTATTTATTGAATGATAGCACTGCTTCTTTATGTAATATTTTTATGTCTTGTTATTTTTTTAAATACATTAATTTATTGTTTAATTTACATCCAAGTTAGTTAGCATTTAGTGCTAACAATGATTTTAGGAGTAGATTCATTAATGCCCCTTACCCATTTAGCCCATCCTCCCTCCCACAACCCCTCCAGCAACCTTCTGTTTTTCCTCTATATTTTATGTCTTGTTATTTTTATTTTTTCAGTGCTTGCTAGGAATTTAAGGCCATGATGGAATTTGGTGAATTAGCTAGAATAATTTGCACTAGTTGCTGCAACAGAAAAACTCTCATATTTGAATGTGTCTTCCTGGCTCAGTGCAAACTTTGGGAGTGATTCCAATCTTGCTCCCTGGGGTGGTTCTTACCCAACCTCAGCCATTTGCCTCACATACAGGCATGAATCAGTATTTAGCTGAAGATTTATTTTTTTATTAAAAAAATTTTTTTTAATGTTTTATTTATTTTTGAGACAGAGAGAGACAGAGCATGAGCAAGGAGGGGAAGAGAGAGGGAGACAGAATCTGAAGCAGGCTCCAGGCTCTGAGCTAGCTGTCAGCATAGAGCCCAATGCGGGGCTCGAACTCACAAACTGTGAGATCATGACCTGAGCTGAAGCCGGACGCTTAACTGACTGAGCCACCCAGGGGCCCCAGTATTTAGCTGAAGATTTAAAGAAAATATTTTTATTTTTTAAAAATATTTTTAAACTTAATTTTATTTATTTTATTTTACAGAGAGAGTGTATAAGCAGAGGAGAGGAGCAGAAAGAGGGAGAGAGAGAGAGAGAGAGAGAGAGAGAGAGAGAGAGAGAGAGAGAGAGAGAGAGAATGAATCCCAAGCAGGCTCCACGTTCAGCCTGAAGCCTGATGCAGGGCTCGATTCCATGACCCTAGGATCATGACCTGAGTGGAAATCAAGAGTTGGCTGCTAAACTGACTTAGCTACCCAGCAGCCCTAAGAAGATACTCTTTAGATCTCTCTGGATCTTTGTGTAGTGTCTTCCTTTCTGCAGCCCTGTCCAGAAATATCTAGCCACTGGATTCTCAGCCACTTAGACTCTCACTTATGTTTCATCAACTAAGACCATCTGGTGCTGCCTGGGCCCCCTCTCCCTATATAGTGGCCTGAAGATGTTCTTCAGGAAGTAATGTGGGGTAATTTTAGGGCTCACCTCATTTCTTTCCCATTTCTTGGAGACCGCTGTTCTGTGCTACTTGCTATCCAATGTCTAAAAGCATTGTTTCAGGGGTGCCTGGGTGGCTCAGTCAGGTGACTGTCCAACTTCAGCTCAGGTCATGATCTCATAGTTTGTGAGTTTGAGCCCTGCATTGGGCTCTCTGCTGTCAGCACAGAGCTTACTTCGGATCTTCTGTCCCCTCTCTCTTTGCACCTCCTTCCTCATGCTGTCTCTCAAAAAAAAAAAAAAAAAATAGGGGCACCTGGGTGGCTCACTTGGTTAAGCGTCTGACTTAGGCTCAGGTCATGATCTCACAGTTCATGAGTTTGAGCCCCATGTTGGGCTCTGTGCTGACAGCTCAGAGCCTGGAGCCTGAGCTCTCTCAAAAATAAACATCAAAAAATAAAAATAAATACATGAAGATTTAAAAAAACATGTTAACTAACATGAATTTAAATTGAAATTTTTGTAATGTTTAATTTTGAGGGAGAGAGAGACAGAACACAAGCAGGCGAGGGGCAGAGAGAGGGGGAGACACAGAATCCGAAGCAGGCTCTAGGCTCCAAGCTGTTAGCACACAGCCCAGTTGGGGCTCAAAGTCACTGACTGCGAGATCAGGACCTAAGCCAAGTCAGATGCTTAACCACCTGAGCCATCCAGTCATCCCAGTTTTTTAAAATTGATAGACTTCATTATTTAGAGTAGTTTTACATTTACAGAAACATTGAGCAGAGAGGACAGAGACTTCCCCTATCTCCCCTCCCTGCCAACAGTTTCTCCTATTATTAACAAACTGCATTAGTGTGGTACATTTGTCATATTGATAAATGGAGTATTGATACACTATTATTAAGTAAAGCCTATAGTTTAGATTGGTCCTATCTTAGTGATGTACAGTTCTGTGGGTTTGATATAGGTAGAATGCCATGTGTCAACCATTATAGTATTACTCAGAATAGTTGCACTGCCCTTGAAATCCCTATGGGGGTCCATCTCTTTATCCCTCCTTCCCTCTTCCCTGAATTCTTGGAAACCACTTAAATGTTTATTGTCTCTATATTTTGCTTTTTCCCAAATGTCATATTGTTAGAATTATACAGTGTGTCGCCTTTCGGACTGGCATCTGTCACTTAGTAATAAACTGTCCCCTCAGGGTGTACAGATGTGGAAGGAAGCTTGTAAAGCTGGGTACTTCCACAAGTGCCGAAGGAAGGAGGGCTTCATTCCTGAGAGTACTGGGTGAGCGTTGAATTTCCATCTTCCTCCTTCTCTCTGCTACTCCCCTGTCCATTACGTGATTCTGCGTTATCTAAGGGTTTATTCAACCTTTCTCTCAACTATATGCTTTACCTCTACAAGGAGTCCTGCTTATTTAGAGGATTCACTTTAAGAGCTTTTCCTGGTCTTTAGCCTGGAGTCAAATCTTACCACTGCTAGGCTTTTTAGGTATAGCTGAATGGGGCGGGGCTTAATCACCGAGGTACTGGTTTGGATTTGATAAATGCATACATTCTCTGTTCAAGGGGGAGTCAGTGCCCACCTGCCACTGACATGTATTAGTTCTAGAATTATAGTTATTCAAGCAGGAGAGGAGGGAACAATCGAAGGAACCATAACTGATTTAATGAGCCATTTATCGTTTTGTACCATCTGTATGTACTTAGACCAACTGTTCCACAGGTAGTCTTTTAATTAATTATCATAACTAATGCTAGAAGGCTTCATCATGCTCGGGGCTCTATTGGGAAAAAAAGGCTTTGTTGCTCTCCAATAACTTATTTTTAATATGCTTTGTACATGACCTTGTCCACTCTAGATTCATTAGTATGATACACACATATATCATAAAATATATATTATATATCCTAATATAGTATATACTGTATATATTAGTTAATTACTGTCTGCTATATATAGTATACACTTATGTACATATAGATACAAATATACATATATATTTGAGAAACCCCCAATTTTCTTGTTCACTATTGGTCTTCTGTTTTACAGTGCTGTTAGGATTTATTCCTTTAGAGATCCCATTCATTTCCTTTTCAAGGCATTTTCAGAAAGAGAAGAGGTAAATGTGTGTTCTCAGTCTGCCATCTTGAACTAGAATCACAAGTTTTTCATTTTAGTCATAAGTTCTACTTCTGTATTCATTTGTAGAGTTGAATAGGAGGAATAAATGACATGCTGGCTCAACAAACCAAATTTCATAGCTCTCCAGATTTTTCTGTCTCTTTCGCAGGTGAAATAATCTCTTGAAATACAAATATGCTTTAAGTATAAAAAAATAATGGAAAGAAATTCCTATCAAGGAAGCAGGTGCATTGTTCTGCCATGATATGCAAAGAAATGTTCAGTAATGATGTCTAGAGGTGGGTACTTAAATTTTCCAGTCAATATAAATTTCTATTGATGTTATTAAATTAATCAATATTTAATAAATGTACTAAATGAAGGCAACTGGGCTGCTGGGAGCCACACCAGCCTCACTGGATGACACAGTCACAGCGAGGAAATGGCAGACGTTTGCACAGCTTCTGCCATGAGAAGCAAAACTGGTATCTCCTTCTGCTACTACTGCCCATGTTGGGAATGAGCCTACTGTTATTGATTAGACCTCACAATATTCCAAATCAGACTGATATTCCCCACACAGATACCTCATGAGAAGAAGCATATTCCTAACCCTACAAAGGAGATTTTAGATTAAAGCTCTGCAGATGTTTGTGGAAAGACTCTTCCAATAGGCCCCTGTAGATTCAAAACATAGACTATGAAGGGGTTAAAAACACAAGAGTTGCATTTAAGTCTGGACCGCAGAATAGGAGCCTAACTTGAAGATAAGAAACGGGCAAGGACAGAACAGAAGTCCCTTCCCAAGGTCCACATCCTACAAATACCCTCCCTTGTACTGACTTCAGTTATGAAGATGGATAAGAAAATAGAAACCAGGTGCAAGGCTAATCACATAGGCCCCCCATGGTGCTTACATCAAAGAAAAGCTTTCTCAAGCAACTTGTTAACAAGCTTTCTTTCTCTTGTGGTTAATGAGCTAGATAAAATAACTCCTAGCCTGTCTATATACAACTTAACCTATGTTTTAATCTTAGCATTACTAACTTAAATAATGTGTATGTTATTCTGTATTTTACTAAAAACATCCTATTATTCTCTTGGGTATAAAATTTACTCGACCTCACTGTAAGTGCGTTACATGACTCGGTTGTAACTGATTAATTAAGGACAAAGTCATAAATATTGTCAAAAGACCAAATAAGATAAGTTTGTTACTTTCTTAATCTGGGGGACTGATGCCAAGAATGAATTGGGATGGTACTACAAGAATACTTCTATAAAACCTGTTTCTGTACACTTTCTGCTGATCAAAGCATCTTATCACAAAAATTAGCCACTGTAAAAAATTCTATTTTCCCATGTCATGTTATCACTTGACTTATAAATAAAGACCCCAAAACCGACAGGACAGAGATGCCTGCCTGGTGGTCAGAAAGAACCTTGTGGCCCTCTCATCCCTTTCAGCGACACCATCCATCCTTCAGGAACTCCTAGACCGGCTGGAGCAGGACTCCAGCACTGGTTCACTTAATGTCAGAGGCTGAGATGATTCATTCAAGAAAAGGAACATATTTTCTCAATATTCTGTTTCTCTAAAGAGACCATTCAGAGGAATGATTATCTTATTAGGTGGTTCTTTGGAAGAAGCAAGTTTTCTGTGTAGATAAACCAGGTATTACTTCATGTCACCTAATCAACCAAGTAATAGTCATTGAGCAATATGTAGTCTATACTGCATATAGTAGGCAGATTAAAACCCTGCCAAAAGCTGTCCATGCCCTAATCCCTGGAACTGGGTCAACGTTATGTTACAAGGCTACAAGATTTTGCAGATGGAATTTGCTGACTTTTAGAGAGATTATCCTGGATTAGTTGGGTTGGTCCAATTTAATCACATAGGCCCTTAAAATGTGGAAGAGGAGGGCAGAAGAATCAGAGAGATACAGGGAGAGAAGGACTTGATCCACTGCTGTTGGTAAGAAAGGAAAGGGGCCATGTGCCAAGGAATGCAGGTGAATAGAAGCAGAAAAGAGCTCTGCGCTGACAGCCAGGAAGGAAATAGGTCTGTGACCCCAGTCCTCTGACCACATAAAGTTCAATTCTGCCAACAACTTGAGGGAGTTACAGGCAGATTATCTCCCAAAACTTCTAGAAAGAAAAGCCCCTCTGCTGACACCTTGATTTCAGTCTTGTGAGACTTGGCAGTGAAATCAGCAAGCCTGAATTCTGTGGTTTCGAGCTGTGACATTTGTGGTAATTTGTTACGGCAGCAACGGAAAGGTAGAGCACGTCTATTGACACTGCAGTGGATACCAAGACTGATTTGATTTTTAGTACAGGATTCAGTTTATAATGTCTTCAGATGTATTATTACCATCGGTTACATCTTGGTACAAATCAAGTATTTGAGAATGATGTAGTGTCATGCAATGAAGAAAGGAAGAAGAAAGAATAGTGTAGGATACTCAGTTTTTACTTACGACTTTGGCTTAATGACTCAAAACTAATACATGTTCTTGTCTCAGTTGAACTATTGTCAGAGATCACCCAGACTCAGCAACCCTCAATTTTTGAACATAGGGTGGGGTATCAGGATTTGGGCCAATGGCTTTACCGCTGGCTTAATTTGTCCCAACTGAAGGTGAGTTTCTACTATCTCACAATAAATTGATAAGTGTAAATACAGTTTATGAACTGGTGTGATGGTAGATGCCTGAAGCTCTGTGTGGGAGGGCTCAACAGGGTTAGAAAAGAAATAGCCATTGTTATCTGAGTAAAACGAATTAAAAATAGAAGAATTACCATATGGACTCAGGAAATAAAAGGAAACATGTCAGAAGGAATCTTTGTTGGGGCCCCTGGGGGCTCAGTTGGTTAAGCGTCCCGACTCTTGGATTTTGGCCCAGATCATGATCTCACGGTTTGTGAGGTAGAGCCCCTACAGGATCTGTACTGAGGACAAGGAGGCTGCTTGGGATTCTCTCTCTCCACTGTCCCCTCTTTCTGTGCCTCCCTCCTTCGCTCTCTCTCCTCTCTCTCTCTCAGAAAAAAAAAAAAGAAGGAATCCTTTTTTATTTGACACCACCTTCAAGGGTTAATAGGCTCCCAAAGTAACTTCTCTTATAACTTGATATAAATCCAATTATAATTATAATAACCAAATACTGTTCACTCTTCATTCTAGGTTGCTTGCATAAATTCACAATTCAGTGCTATTTTAGTTAGCATTCCCAGTTTCTTTCTTTCCCTTTTTTGTTTTTTTTTTAAGCATTCCCAGTTTCTTAACAGAATTTAGTAGCTGATAGGAATGATCCTTGCAAGAGGAGTCAGGGTAGGACTCACCTGCGATTACATCAGAATGCTTAGGGCACTGGGCAGGAAGAAATATTACACACTACGAAGGAGTCTTGTTGCAAATTTCAATGAAAAATTTACTGTTTCAACCATTTCTTGATTCTAGCTATATACACTTTCCCAAATTGTTTAGTCATGCTACATTGCATGCCTGGTTGGTCAAATCCATGGAGCAAAAGATTTACAAGGTTATCTGCTTCCATTTCAACAGGAGTTGTCTTTGTTTTTTTTTTTTTTTTTTTTGTCCTTTATTACCTGGATTCCACCTAATGATGACACCAACTGTTCTCTTTTGAATTCATTAGACATCAGTTTGTTTTGGTTTATTACATTCAAGTGAATCAAACCTACCCATATATTCATAAAATACGTACATATTGCCATATATAGAATGAGCAAATGTTTTTCTAGTCAATGTTGTTTTTTCCTAGTCTTGGAATTTTTTTTAAAAACTGACTAACCCTATTCGGTAACTTGGATTTACATTCAAAGCTCTACCTATAATCTTTCATTGTTACAATATTTCTTGGCCTCTTTTAATGACTGAGTTGACTAAAATTGCTAGCAGTAGCTTGCCAAAGAAGTGCTTTAATAAAGGAAATTAACTTCTTTTAATACGATGACTGACTTACCAAGGTATTAACACTATTAATTTACCTTTGGACAGTGCTTGTGAGGTTACATTGGAACACTGGGAGAAGCGAATAAAAGCTAAAAATGCAATCCTAGCAATGAAAACAATGTGGTAGACATTTTTGGAAAAGAGATTGTCTGCAAACAGTAACTCTTGAGAAATTACAGTTCACCATAGGTAACTGTCTACCTCTGATTTTTAATGTATAAATTGAGCTTTTCATTTTAAGTAGTTTATAGATTATTTTCTCCTGGATGTATTAGCATGCTATTGCATTACAGAAACTTTTCTTTCCTGTCCGTTCACACTGACCAAAACAATATATTTTCTCCTTTCCCCCTCTTCACTTTAGCTTTTTAATACCATGTTTATTTCAAATTTTTTTTTAACAGGGCAACATCATTAAATTAAAAAATAAACTTAACAGGACGCTATTATTCACTCAGAGATTTGGTTGGACAGCAAACAGGGCTAACAAGTGGTAAACTCTTCAGGTAGAGAAAGCTTGTTAGAAGATCTTTTTGATCTTCTGGTAGGACCAGCTGGAGGTAGAAACCAGCGGCCCTATTTCCCTATCATATTTGGATAAGTCACTTTACAAGTGTGTCGAGGAGGTTCAATCTTCTTGGTCATTCCATTCCATTGAAACTCCATTAGATTTTCCTTCAGTAGCAGTATTTTCATAAAAGACTTTGAATTTTGTCTTCTCATTTTTGACAATATTAATATTAATATTTAACAACATGATGGGCTTCTTTCAATTATTAGGGCTTACTTTTTATTTTACATTTACTTTCATTTTTCATAATTTTTTTGGTTTTGTTTTCTATTTGCTTCTTTTCCTGAGTTGTCTGACTTCCTGGGTGTGTGTGTGCGTGTATGTATGTTTTGCCATGTTTCCTCTTTTCTCTTCTGCTTTTCCAGAACAACTTGACACTACTAAGGACTGTGTACTTTCAGAATAGTCTTTATACATTTAACTGATATAAAAGGGAAATTCTATTGCATCACATCCTCTGTCCCCTTAGCTTCCTTTTGCACATTTAGATTTTACAGAAGTTAGGTTCCAAAGAGGTAACACTAATTACTACTAATTAATACTAATGTACTAATACTACACAGATGATTTTTTCCTAGGAGACTTCTCAGCTGGGGTCATATCACTATTGTCCCCTCAATAAACTACCTGGAAGGAAGAAGCCATTTTACATACTTCTTTTACATTCCCTACAATATCAATCACAGTGTTTCTCAAAGGGTTTGGTTTACTGGGGCGCTGGTTATATTCACAGTCATAGGCCTTACCTGGACCTATAGTCAGAGCCTCAGGAACTTGCAGATTTCGTTTTCATGGTCTAAACTTTCTCCTGGGCCTTCACCTGAATTTTTGGTCACTGCCTTGATATGCTTACTTGAATATATTTTCATCCCACTTACTTAACACATCTGAAACTTAAGCACTCACTGCTATTATGCCTGGACACATCTTTGGAGTCATTCTTCTTTGTATCCCATCATTTTTTACTTAATCAACATATTGGCCTTTGTGCCGAGCACTGGGAATGATAGTGATGAACGTGACCATGGGTTATGCCCTCCGGGATCTAAAGCTTCTTGTACCGAGAGTTACTTAATCCTACAGATTTTTTCTCAGAATACTCCCTTATTTTCCTTGTCAGCACTTTCATCTATAATCTCATCACTTAAAGTGTCCTGGGCCCATATAATCTCGTCACTTATGTTTGGACGCCATCATTTTTTCCTAATTAGGTTCTTTGCTCCGAATCTCCCACCTCTTCTGAAAGATTAATGTGCTGAAAACTTAATCTTCAAAGCAGCCCTTTGAATATATTTTACCCTCTTGTAATGCTTTCATTGTTTCCTGGTGCTTATAGGTTATTTTCCAAAGTGAGCCGCAGATGGATTTCTGCTGAATAACCACTCCCCTCTAAGAAGTAGATGTCTGAATTTGATGTAAGAATTTTTACTTATTTATTTCTGGGCTCCTGACTTTAATTACACTTTCTGATTGAGCAAGCCATACTTTTCTCTTAAAGGCCTATCCCTCCCACACCCCCAACATGGCTGGCCCTTAGCATTTTGCTCTAGTTTCTGCTCAAATGGTTATTTTCTGTTTTACTCAGTAAGCATTTAGTATGTGTTCTTTGGCAACATTACTTATCTGCCCTTCCCACCTCAGACTCTCCCCTCCAACATTACTTATCTTTTAATGTATTTTTCTGATACTTCAATAATTCCTTAAGCTTCCTGAATGCAGAGGCAATGTTTTATATACTTCTTTATCTCTTCCTTGCCTAGTCCAGGCCAATGTATAGAAAATATTCAATAAATATCCATCAGATTATTTATTCTTTTTTATGCATTCCTTCATCAAGAAATTATTGAATGCCCATTAAAAACCAATATAGTCCTTTCTTTAATGGAGCTTACAATTGGAAAAACTAACGGAAACTTTAAGCAAATAAGCCAAAAGGAGATCAACTGCTTTGTTAGTCAAGAAATATTTTTTAAAATGTGGGTGGCTCAGCTGAGTGTCTGTAGCTCAGGTCATGATCTCACAGTTTGTGGGTTCAAGCCCTGCATCAGGATCTGTGCTAACAGCCTAGAGCCTATAACCTGCTTCAGATTCTATGTCTCCCTCTCTCTCTGCTCCTGTCCTTCTTATGCACTTGTGCTCTCTCTCTCTCTCAAAAACAAACAAATAAATAATTAAAAATATTAATAAACATTTTGAGAGCGCGTGAGTAAGTAAAGAAGGGACAGAGAGAGAGAGAGGAAAACAGAATCCCAGGCAGGTTGGCTGTCAGTAAAGACCTGAGTTGGGGCTTGATCTCACTAACTGTGGGATCAAGACTCAGCCGAAATCGAGTTGGATGCGCAACTGACTGAGCCACCCTACGAAATATTTAATAAGCACCTATCATGGGTCAGGTATATTACATGCTGGCAATACAAAGCTGACGCTGATAGTCTAATAGAGGAGAATCCTTTATAAACCACTAAAATACAATATTACAAGTGCAAACAAACATCCTAGGAGCACAAATTAGGGTGTAAATATCTCTGCCAAGCAGAAAGTCTTCACTTTTTGTTTGGGTCTTGTGAGCCAAGGTAAACAAGGGGTTGGGTAACGCATTGCTCATACGTGGGCGGTTCTTGGAAATCTGATAAGTTGATTCGTATATCATTATTCTGAACTAGGAATAGGATGGTAAGCAGCTCAGGCGGAGCTGAGGAGGAGACAGCCTTATGATGGAATGGGATGGGATGAATGGCTAGGTCTTATTGCTGGGCTTTCATCTAGGCCCTTCTTTAGTTCTGTCCCTTCAGCATGGATACCTAGGGAAAGGTTCCAGCTGCCCCTATGGTCTGCAATATACAGGACAGAATTATATTTGGGACCGACCTTTCCCTCTAAGAACCATAGGATGACAGAGTTGGAAAGGATACTGAAAATCACCCAGTTGTTTCTAATTTGCATGCCTGGGAATCTTGCGGGTTCTCAAAATAGCAAATGAAAATCTGTAATCAATTTTCGATATTCCAAAAAGCTACCACAAATTGCACATTTTTTCGTGGTATTAACTGCCAGGTTTCCCTATATTGTGAGAATTATATCAGATCCACATTAAATCGAGGTTCTAAATGAGATGTGTTCAGATTAAATATAATTTGTTTTCCCGTTACTGTTATGCTTAATTTGGTAAATAATTTTTCAAAATACAAGAGGGCATTGTCGAATAAAATCGGCAATATTTGCCACAATGCTTGCAACTTACAAAGCACCGTTCACTGACTTCATGTTAATTTATTCCTCACAATACCGTGAAATAGTTTTAACAGCAGACCCCGGACAACCTGACTCTCAGTTCAGTGCTCTTTTCAACACCTTAGGGCTTCTGGGCTTTTTCATAGCGTCCCAGTACACAGAGCCTTCAAACCGCGACTCGGAAGCACCTGCCGGGCCCTCGCCACTGGGTCACACCGCCCGCCTCTCGGGCGAGAGCCACTGCGACCGCTCCCTCTTCAGGTTCAGGAATGCGGCTCACCCCCAGCAGGCGTGGTGCAGCGACTCCGCGCCGGCGCCGTTCCGAGTGTGGAGCGGAGACCCCGGGCCACCAAGGGGGTCGGGGCCCCGAGCGCGTGCGCAGCAGCTGCGCGGGCACTCCCCTCTCCCCTTCGCTCCCAAACCTTTTGGCCACCCTACCATTCATTCCTCTCTCCGCAGCCCTTTCACCCTTTAGGCCAGCCTGACCACCATTTGTCACGAGCCGCACTAGCTGCCGAGGAGCGCGGCCGGCGTTGCTAGGCCGCCGCCGGGGGCGCGCTGCGCGGGTCC
>NC_043702.1:125977551-126034119 GCF_006229205.1 Suricata suricatta | reverse complement strand
CGCGGCCTGTGCTGGTGGCGGCCGCCGTGTCCGGTAGCGGCGGCGGGGCGGTGTCCGCGGGCCAGTCTCGGCTCAGCTGCGCGGCCAGGCCCAGCGCCGGCGTAGGAGGGAGCAGCTCCAGCCTCGGCAGCGGCAGCAGGAAGCGACCTCTGCTTCCCCCGCTGTGCAACGGGCTCATCAACTCCTACGAGGACAAAAGCAACGACTTCGTGTGGTGAGTTTGAAGTGCATCGCCCTCCCCATCGCTGAATGAGGAGTTTCTCTTGTTCGGGCTGGTGGGGTCCGGTGGGAGGGTGGTCTGGTTGGTGCCTTGGCGGTGCCTACAGGCATCGAGGCTGGTGGTTGATGGGGGAAGGTAGGGAGTCCCGAGGCTGAGAGGAGACGGGCCACAAAGGGGACGGTGCTGGAGAGGAGGAAGTGAGGGGAATCGAGGGAATAATTAAGCGAGAGGGGGCGAGAAGGAAGGTCTGATAAATGGTTGTGCTTAAAAGGAGAAAGTTGGGCCTTGGATTTTTCTGGCTGTCGGGTGAGTTAGACACCTCTCGGTCTGGATTGCTCGTTGAAGGGAATTAAACTTGTAAAAGGGAGAGGATTAAGCTTCCCATGGTGGAGTTGGTCAAAATTTGGTTGTTGAAAGTATGGTAGATGGTGCTCTAGGCATAGGTTTTGAGCATTTTAAGGAGATGTAGTATTTCATGTAAATATCTCTCCTTTGTGTGTCTTTGTAAATATCCTCCTACTTCAAAGGGTAGGCCACTTTTAAATCTGCAGTTAAGACTACTGTAGTCATAGAGTCTGTTCACAAAAAAATTCCACTGTCACTGAATGTCTTGAAAAAGGGAACCACATTTATTAAATATCCGTGTGTCAGATGTAACTATTAGATTTGCATAACACACTCTAGTGTACTGGAACTTCTGATCTGAGAAACGCCAGGTACTACACGCTTTGGCATCATAGCATCTTGAATGAGACAGTAGTATTCAGTTACAATATTTGGCATAGATGGGTTTTCCTTATTAAGTGAGAAATGGAGTTGATTGTTTCACTGAAAGTGTTTTGAGGTGTTCGTTGGGTTTTGTATCCAGAACCCGATCCAAATGGTAGGATTAGGAGAAAGGAATTGCTTTTAGCTAAGTGAGAACTGGCAGGATGTTAAGCTTTTTCTCTAGGGGAAATTGTTGATGCACTTAGTATATTAGTGATGTAGGAAGTTGGCCTGCACTGTCCTTATAGGTCAGGGTGAAGATGATGTGAATTGGTGTCACTAAATAAGACAGGGCTAGAAGTTGGAACTGTAGGAAATATATTGATTAGATTTACGTCTAGTTCTTTTTTTCCTTTTCTTTTTTAAAAAACATTTTCTTTAAAAAAATTATTTATTTTGAGGGAGAGAGAATATGAATGAGAGAATTCCAAGCAGGCTCTGTGCTGACAAACTCAGAGGCTTTGAATTCACAAATGGGGCTTGAACTCAGAAACGGTGAGATCGTGACCTGAGCTGATATCAAGAGTCAGCGGTTAACCGACTGAGCCACCCAGGTGCCCCTTTTTTTCTTTTTTTAAGAGTTTATTTATTTTGAGAGTGACTCAGCGCACGTGAGAGAGGGAAGGGGCAGGGACAGGGGATCCAGAGCCCATCTCCTGCTGATAGCAAAGAGCCCAACGGTGGGCTGGAACTTGTGAACCTCGAATGACCTGAGCCGAATTCAGACTCTTAACTGACTAACCCACCCAGGCACCCTGAAGAATGAAGAAATATTTTTACCTTGGTCTTAAATTATTTTGGATTCAGAATTAATTCATTTTTCATTGAAACTTAACTACAATTGTGACTGTTATTTATAAATCACTTAACCAGTTTATGATTGTTGGTGTTTGTGCTTGTATTCAGTTGAGAGTGCCATATGATGAAGTAGAAGCTAATGAAACGATATAAGCATTTTCAGGATTTGTCTTTTTAGCCACCATTTGCATTTTAATTTTCAGAAGGCTGAAAGAAAACAAATAGGCCAGCGCGCATCCAGGTATCCTGAAGTAGTTTAGAAGATGTGAGAAATAAGGGAAACCATCATTCATTCAGCAGATACTTGTTTGGTACACATTGTCTGCGAGGCACCACATGGGTTGCATTGTACTTACTATTGGCCATTTTGTAGGGAGTTGGAGAGCCATAGAGTACTATAAACAGCTAGCATTGAAGACTTTTTTTTTTTTTGCAGAGGTTAGGAGAGGGAAGATTATTAAAATTTTTCTTAGTCTGTCACCTATTTTGTAACAATTTCAGCCCATTTTCCCAAGCCCTAGCCTGTAAGTGCGCAGTGAAAGTCTTTAGTTAAAAATTGTGAGTATTCTGGGTGGCTCAGTCAGTTGAGCATCCGACTTCAGCTCAGGTCATGATCTCACAGTTCATGGGTTTGAGCCCGCGTTGGGCTCTGTGCTGATAGCTCAGAGCCTGGAGCGTTTCTGATTCTACGTGTCCCTCTTTCTGCCCCTCCCCTGCTCATGATCTGTCTCTCTCTGTCTCTCAAAAATAAATGTTAAAAATTGTGAGTATTTCCCTTTCTAAGAATCTCATTAGTCCATTATTTCTTTTTTGATGATGTTGAATATTCAGGAGAATTCATTAATAGGAATTTATCTTCCCAATTCTTAAGTTTGGTGTGGCCAGTCTTTTTGGGGTGGAAGAAAGGGATTAGGATTAGGCAGGGCCCAAAGAATCTTTTTCATTTCTAATTGGTTTTGGGTGGTCGTTCTTGTCCTGTTTGCTTCAAGGTCAAACGGAACCAACTGAAATTACTTGATGCTTTTACATCTAAATGAAGCTATCATTTGAATAATGGTGATAATCCTTATTCATTACAATTTAAACATATGTTTATATTCACATTTGGTTTTATCCATAGAACAGTTCTGTGAAGTTACGGATAACTTCCAATTTTGATACAATACTAATGTAATTCTATACCCATTGGGGCACAGAGAAGTAATTTTGTTTCAGATTGAACAGCTAAAGGCAAAATGAGAACTCAGATCTCCCAGTTCTCAATTTAGGCTTTAGCCTATCCCCTCCACCTGCCCTTTTTTTGAAAAATTTTTTAATGGTTTTTAAAATTTATTTTTGAGAGACAGAGATACAGCACGAGCAGGGGAGGGTCAAAGAGAGGGAGACATAGAATCTGAAGCAGGCTCCAGGCTCCGAGCTAGCTGTCAGCACAGAGCCCGATGCGGGGCTTGAACCCACGAACCGTGAGATCATGACCTTAGCCAAAGCCAGACGCTTAACCGACTGAGCCACCCAGGCGCCCCATTCACCCCCTTTTTAAAAAAGATTTTATTTTTAAGTAATCTCTGCACCCAGCTCAGGGTTTGAGTTTACAATCCTGAGATTAAGAGTTGCATGGTGCACCAATTGAGCCAGCAGGCACCCTTAGCCTAGTGGTTCTTAAATGTGGTAGGTTGGTTGGAGGGAAACAGCTGTTTCATAGTCACGTGAGATATATTGTTTATCCCTGACCACTCCCTCCTCCTGCGTGCATCTCAAGTGGACCCACTGGAATCGGAGGCTTGAGTTTTGGTGTAATTTGCAAAAGCTACCTAGGTGATAATGACCTGTATAACACACATTGGCTTCTCTTGACTTCTGTCATATTTGAAAGTAAGTTTATATTTAATTACACAATTGATGAACATTTTAGGGGTTTATGGTTTTCACTTAAATACTTTTTTTCATACAAAGGACTGAAAGTATTAAGTTGCAGATAATTTTTTAAAGTTATTTTTTTATTTTTTTTATTTATTGTGAGGTTAAAGAGCACAAGTGGGGTAGGGACAGAGGCAGAGAGAGAATGTCAAGCAGACTCCGCACTGGTACCGTGCCGAGCCTGATGCTGGACTCAAGTCAAAAACCATGGGATTGTGACCTGAGCCAAAATCAAAAGTCAGACACTTAACCATCTGAGCCACCTAGGTGCCCCCAACTTGCAGATGATTTTGTTTTATAGTTGGAGAATCTGTACTCCAGGAGAGTAGTATTTAGCTTGAGGTTGGAGAAATCTTTAACAGTCAAAGGATGTCTTTGTTACTTTGATTTTTCTAGTTTTTCTTGAGTCTAAGATGACTTCTTTCTTCTCTCACATTACTGCCTCTGCATTAGCTTTTCCAACTACCTAAAATTCCTTTTTCTACAACTGCAAGTCTCATTCTTTAAGTCAGTAAAAATATTTTCTTTTTTTTAATCTTTTGTAATCATTTATTTTTGAGAGAGAGAGTGTGAGTTGGGGAGGAATAGAGAGAGTGGGAGACACAGAATCTGAAGCAGGCTCCAGACCCTGAACTGTCAGCACAATGCCTGACGTGGGGCTTGAACCTACAAATGGTGAGGTCATGACCTGAGCTGAAGTCAGATGCTCAACCTACTGAGCCACCCAGGCGCCTGAGTATTTATTTATTTATTTATTTATTTTAAATGTTTGTTTATTTTTGAGAGAGAGCGAGTGAACGTGAATGGGGTAGGGGCAGAGAGAGAGAGAGAGAGAGAGAGAGAGAGGGAGAGAGAGACACACACACACACACACACAAACACACAGAATCTGAAAGAGGCTCCAGGCTTGGAGCTGTCAGTACAGAGCCTGATGCAGGGATCGAACTCAGGAACAGTGAAATCATGATCTAGACTCAAGTCAGATGCTTAACTGACTGAGCCACCCAAGCGCCCCAGAAATAAGTATTTTCTTTTTTTTCTTTTTTAAGAAAATTTTTAAAATATTTATTTATTTTTGAGAGACCAAAACAGAGCATGAGAGAGGGAAGTGCAGAGAGATAGGGAGACACAGAATTCAAAGCAGTCCCCGGGCTCTGAGCTGTCAGCACAGAGCCCGACGTGGGGCTCGAACCCACGAATCATGAGATCATGACATGAGCTGAAATCGGATGCTCAACCAACAGAGCCAGCCAGAAAAAAGTATTTTCAAGTAGGTAGTAAGCCTCCTTGTGGGAAGGTTAATTCTGATCACCTGCCTAATACAAACTAGGTAGGATCTACATTGAATAGGACTGTTTAATTTTTTTTTTTACATTTATTTATTTTTGAGAGACAGGGAGAGACAGATCATGAGTTGGGGAGTGGCAGAGAGAGGGGGCACACAGAATCTGAAGCAGGCTCCAGGCTGTGAGCTGTCAGCACAGAGCCTGATGCGGGGCTTGAACCCATGAACTGTGAGATCATGACCTGAGCCAAAGTCGGACGCCCAAGCGACTGAGCCACCCAGGTGCCCCTGAATAGGTCTGTTTAATAAATATGTGACTGCCTCTCTTGTGTCATACTATTTATTAATAATAGACTATTCTAAGGAGCTCACAATTAGTCTTATAATTATAGTACCATATCCTGGCGTTATTCCTTCTCTTAGTACCATGGCAGACATTATTTTCTGAATTCACATGTGTGTCTTGAGTCCTCAACACAGCACTCTAGGAAGCCATTACCTACTAATCACATCTAGCACTAAAGATGAAACCTGTCGATCATCCTTTCCTGGTGGTCAAAAAGTGAAATAAAATAGGAGAAATCACATAACATGTCATGATAAAGATAACTTTGTTTGAACTTTTGGTTACATACTTATATACAGTGTATGCGCAGTGTCTATTTTTACTGGGTATCAGGGTAAAAAATTTTTGAAATTCCCTGAATTATGGTGTATAATTTCCCTTGCAACCAAAAAGTAAATGGAAAATTGAGGTGGCCTTTTGAAACCATAGTGAGCTTCTAAATAGGATTAAATTTTAAAGAGTTATTAAAGCATATAACAACTACTGAAATAAACTGTAGAATTAATTATGTTGTTATTGTAGTAAAATCAGGCAAGAACTTCCTTGAATCTGCAAAACTGAAACTTGATGAATCTTTTGCTTTACAATGCACGGACCATTTGGATGACAGTGATGGCAAAAGATGCTCTGCAGAAAATGATATTAAATCATAGCAGTTCATCATGCTCTTTCTGGCTGTCAGTTGGTGGGTCGTCAGCATCATTGTCAGCAGATGAATCAAATGGGAGAGTAAATGAAGGGGAAGATTATGAAATAGTATATGAAAGATTATCGGCTTGAATTCTGGTCTGTCAATTGAAAGGAAGGTACTGGTGCAGTTCATTCATTACTAAAGAATGTGTTGACTAATAGCTACCTTTTCCTTTTTACAAATCTTCTTTCTTTTTTAAGTTTATTTTTGAGAGAGAGCGTAAGTACGCAGCAAAGGAAGAGAGACCACCCTCAGCAGGATCTGAGCTGTCAGCATGGAGCCCAGGGTGGGGCTCAAACCCTGGAACCATGAATCATGACCTAAGATGAAATGCAAAGTCAGATGCTTAACCAACTGAGCCACCCAGGTGCCCCAAAACCTTTTCTGATGATAAACTGACATTACTTATTTGATCATATTCTAAAAATAGTTTTTTTTTTTTTAAGAATTTATTTTTGTAAGTAATCTCTACACCCAATGTGGGGTTGGAATTCACAACCCAGAGATCAGGAGTCACATGCTCTAACTACTGAGCCAACCAGGAGCCCCTAAAAATTGTTATTTATTATTTTTTAAAATGTTTTATTTACTTTTGAGAGAGAGAGAGAGAGAGAGAGAGAGAGAGAGAGAGAGAGAGAGAGAGAGAGAGACAGTGTGAGCAGAGAAGGGTCAGAGAGAGAGGGAGACACAGAATCTTAAGACAGACTCCAGGCTCTGAGCTACCTGTCAGCACAGCCTGACACGGGGCTTGAACCCACGAACCATGAGATCATGACCTGAGCCGAAGCCAGATGCTTAACCGACTGAGTCACCCAGGGTCCCCAAATTTTTATGTGTTCCATCTTTGCCCTTCACTTTGCTTGTTATTTGCCTCTTCATATATGTATGTGCCATGTTCTAGATGTATAGGTTCCTACCATCTCAACTAATATTTTCATTGAGAGAACATGTTTTCTCTTCATATAAGTTAATTCTTTCATTTTTTCATAATTAAGTTTTATGAACTGTTTTTGTCTTTATTTCTACGTAGAGAGAAAGGAGTGTTGTAAAATAGGTGGTCTGATTTTCATTTTAATTGTGGTAGTGACCTGTGGAAGTCCGTCTTTCTCTCTTCCTAGTCTGTGTTGTTTGGGGTGGGTATTGTTCCTCACCAAATTCCGAGTTGCAACACATGATACCAGGCCCAAGTAATCTCTTGTATTGGATTCCCTGGCTTCAGTATTACTTCATAGATGGGCATTTTGGCTTTAATGGAAGTATTGAGACAAAGTGGGTTAAGTAAGAATTACAGATAATTATTTTGGGGACTCTCTTAGATACTTGAAATTCAGTGTTAATAAATGCCAAGTCCACTCTAAAGTGAACGTGCTTGCTGTACTAACCATTGGCTTGGTATACATACTCCTGATAAAATACATGCTCTAGGATAAGCTGTTATTATTTGCAAGGCAGGTTTTTTTTTAATGTTTGTTTATTTTTGAGGTGGGGGAGGGGCAGAGAGACCGGGAAACAGAGAACTCTAAGTGGGGTGTGGGCTCCAGGCTCTGTGCTGACTCAGGGCTTGAACTCACAAACTGTGAGATCCTGACCTGAGCTGAAGTTGGATGCTTAACTGCAGAGCCACCCAGGTCCCCCTGCAAGGTACTGTTGTAATGGTTTAACATTACCTATTCAATCTTTATGATGATTGTTTGATACAGATACTTTCATTATTTCCATTTGATAGATGTGGAAATGAAGGTCAGAGATGTTTTGTAGTTGTTGCAGTTCACACAGTTAATAGTGGTGGGTGGTATCAGTATTTATATCCAGACATTTTGGCTCAGAGGTGAAGTTAACCACTGTATTACCTTGCCTTTAATTCAGAAGTTGGAGATTTTGTTAATACTTTTTTAATGTGTATTTTTGAGCAACAGAGACAATGCGAGCAAAGGAGGGGCAGAGAGCAAGAGGGAGATACAGAATCCGAAGCAGGCTCCAGGCTCTGAGCTGTCAGCAGAGAGCCTGATGTGGGGCTTGAACTGCAAGATCATGACCTGAATGGAAGTCAGATGCTTAACCAACTGAGCCACCCAGGCACCCCTGGAGATTTTGTTTAAAATCAGCTTTATTAAAGTATACTTTGTATACAGTAGAAATCAGTAGTTTTTATTGTGTAGTTCAGTGAGTTTTGATAAGTTGCATACACCTGTGTGACCACCACCCTAATCAAGATCTAGAATTTTTTCATTATTATTATTATTTTTAATGTTTTATTTATTTTTGAGACAGAGAGGGACAGAGCATGAGCAGGGAGGGGCAGGGAGAGAGGGAGACACAGAATCTGAAGCAGGCTCCAGGCTCTGAGCTGTCAGCACAGAGCCCAATGCGGGGCTTGAACCCACAAACTGTGAGATCATGACCTGAGCTGAAGTCCAACGCTCAACCAGCTGAGCCACCCAGGCGCCCCAAGATCTAGAATATTTTTATCACTCTGGAAAGTTCACTTGTACCAGCACTTTTCACTGTATCTGCTCCCCCTACTTCAACACCTGGCAACTAGTGATTTTTCTGTTTTTCTAGCAGTATAGTTTTGCTTTTCCTAGGATTTTTGTATTAAGGGAGGGTTTCAATATGTTGCCTTTTGTGTCTGAACTTTTTTTTTTTAAATGTTTTATTTATTTGGAGGGGGGGAGGAGCAGAAAGAAAGGGACAGAGGATCTGATTCCAACTCTGTGCTGACAGCAGAGAGCCTGATGTGGGGCTTGAACTCACAAGCTGTGAGATATGACCTGAGCTGAAGTTGGATTCTCAACCAACTGAGCCACCAGCCACTGCTGTGTCTGACTTTTTTTAATTTGGCATATTATATTTGAAATTTAATGTTGAGTATGTCCCTAATTTTTCTTTTAATTGCTGAGTCGTATTCTGTTATGGATATAACATGATATGTATGTATAATCAGTTTCAAAAGATTTGAGGTTTTTTGGGTTTAGTTTTTGGTAATTGTGAAGAAAGGTGTAAGAATTCATGAATGGTATTCATGTGGACATACCTTCATATCTCTTGGGTGCGTATCTAGTAGTGTATTTATTGCTAGGTTGTATGGCAAAGTGCATGTTTAACTTTATAATATCCTGCAAAGTGGTTTTTAATTTTTTTAAATGTTCATTTATTTTTGAGAGAGTGTGTGAGCAGGGGAGGGGCAGAAAGAAAGAGACAGAGGATCCATAGCCGGCTCCAGCTGACAGCAGTGAGCCCGACATGGGGCTTGAACCCACAAACAGTGAGATCATGACCTGAGCGCAAGTCAGACAGTCAACTGACTGAGCCACCCGGGTGCCCCTGCAAAACTGTTTATGAAAGTGGTTGTATCATTTTTCATTTCTATCAGCAATGTAGAAGAGTTCCAGTTCCATGTTCTTGCCAGCATTTGGTCTTTGAATTTTTTTTCAAAGTCTTTAAAAGTTTAGTTATTCTAGGGGCGCCTGGGTGGCTCAGTCGGTTGGGCCTCCGACTTCGGCTCAGGTCAGATCTCACGCTCGTGGGTTCGAGCCCCGCGTCAGGCTCTGTGCTGACAGCCAGCTCAGAGCCTGGAGCCTGCTTCCGGTTCTGTGCCTCCTTCTCTCTCTGCCCCTCCCCCTCTCATGCTCTGTCTCTCTCTGTATCAAAAATAAATTAAAAAAAACATTAAAAAAAAAAGTTTAGTTATTCTAGTGGGAGTATAGTAGTATTTCATTGTTATAATTTGCATTGTTTTAATAATGACTGACATTGAACATATTTCCATGTGCGTATTTTCATTTGCATATCTTTTATATACTTTTTAAAATGTTTTATTTTTGAGAGAGAGACAGAATGCAAGTGAGGGAGGGACAGAGAGAGAGGGAGATGCAGAATCCAAAGTAGGCTCCAGGCTCTCAGCTGTCCGCACAGAGCCTGATGTGGGGCTCAAACTTGCGAACTACAAGATCATGACCTGAGCTGAAGTCAGACAGTCAACCAACTGAGCCACCCAGGCGCCCCTTCATATCTTTATAAAGTGTCCTAACCTTTTACTCCTTTTTTCTCATTTATGTTGAGTTGTCTTTCATAAGTCCAACAAACATATTGTGATGTTTTCTCCCAGTCTGTTGCTTACCTTTTTATATTTTTACTGGTGTCTTTTGAAGTGCAAAAGTTTGAAATTTTAAGTACAGTTGCTTCTTTTATGGCTTGTTACTTTTGTGTTCTCTCCAAAAAATTGTCTAACATGAAGTCAAAAGATTTTCTTATATATATTTCTTCTAGATACTTTATCGTTTTCTCCTGGCTAGATAAATGATAATTTCATGTTAATTTTTATATACTGTGTGGAAAGGGTTGAAGGTTTTTCATCTCTACTATAGGGACCCAGTTATTGTGGCACCCATTTGTTGAAAAGGCTATTTTTGTTCAATGAATTTCTTGGAAGCTTTCTCAGAAATTAATTAACCATGTGTATGAGTTTATTTCTGGAGTCTTTGTTTCATTGATTGATATTTATCCTTATGCCTATACCACTGTCTTGATTACTGTATCATTTTAGTAAATCTTCAAATTAGATAGTGTAAGTTTGTTCCTGTATCTCAAAGTTATTTAGATTATCTAGGCCCTTTGCGTTTCCACATGGATTTTAGGATTAGTTTACTGCATGCTAGGACTTTAATTTGGGTTACTTTAATTTTTTATTATTTATTTTTGAGAGGGAGAGAATCTGAAGCTGACTCCAGGCTCCGAGTAGTTAGCACAGAGTCTGATGTGGGGCTTGAACTCACAAACTGCAAGATCATGACCTAAGCCGAAGTTAGACGTTCAACCAACTGAGCCATCCAGGTGCCCCATAATTTGGGCTATTTTAAATCTATGACTCAATTTGGGAAGATAATGACATTTTAATGATTTTGAATCTCTGACCCATGAACATACTGTATTTCTTCAATTATTTAGGGTTTTAATTTTTCTCAGCAGCATTTTTAGAATTTTGTAGATTTCAGTGTTTGGAACTTGCATGTATTTTGTTAAACGTAGCCCAAAGTGTTTCATGTTTTTGATGATGCTGTAAATATTATTTTAATGTCAACTTCTAATTATTGCTAATATATAGAAATAATTTTTTAAATTTATTTTTGAGAGAGAACATGAGAAGGGCACAGAGAGAGGGAGAGAGAGAATCCCAAGCAGGCCCCATGCTGTCAGTACAGAGCCTCACATGGAGCTTGATGTTATGAACTATGAGATCTTGACCTCAGCCAAAATCAAGAGTTGGATGCTCAACTGACTGAGCCACGTAGGCGCCCCAATAAAATGTATTTTTGTATGTTGCCATTGTATCCCGTGATTGTTAAATTTAAATAGTTGTTTTTTAGGTAGAACCTAGGGCCCCACTTACTAATTTATTAAAAAGATTTTTTTCTTTTTTGGCATTTTCATGAGTGATACTGGTCTATGGTGTTCTTGTAAAAAAATATATATGTAAATATACATGTGTTTATGTATGTATGTAAAGTTTATTTTATGTATATATATGGTTTGGTTTTGATATCAGGGGTGTTAGTTTGCTAGGTTTGCCATAACATAATGAACAGACTGGGTGGCTTAAATAACAGAAATTTATTTTCTTATAGTTTGAGGCTAGGAGTCCAAGATCAGGGTATTGGTAGGTTTGGGTTCTTCTGAGATCTCCCTTCTTGACTTGCAGATAGCCGCCTTGCTCTGTCTTCACATGGTCACCCCATGATCTGTGCTGTCGGTATTCTAATCTCTCTATTTTTTTAATGATTTAAAAAATTTTTTTCTTTTATGTCTTTATTTTATTTTGAGAGACAGAGGCAGAGAATGAGCGGGGGAGGAGCAGAGAGAGAGGGAGACACAGAATCTGAAGCAGGCTTCAGGCTCTGAGTGGTCAGTGCAGAGCCTGACGCAGGGCTCGAATCCACGAACTGTGAGATCATGACCTGAGCTGAAGTTGGACGCTTAACTGACAGAGCAGCCCAGGCGCCACTTTTATAATGATTTTTAGAAGTTTTATTTATTTTGAGAGAGAGTGGGAGCAGGGGAGGGGAAGAGAGAGAGAATCCTAAGCAGGCTTTGCCTCATGATCATGAGCTCATGACCTGAGCCAGCTGACTGCAACTGAGCCACCCAGGTGCCCCTCTAATTTCTGCTTTTTCTTCATCTTCTTTGTTTTCATTGTCTTCGTCTTCAAGATTTTGGTTCTTCCTTTAAAATTTTTTAATATTTATTTATTTTGAGAGAAAGAAAGTGCAAGTGGGGGAGGGGCAGAGAGAGAGAGAGAGACAGAGAGACAGAGAGACAGAGAGAGAGAATCTCAAGTTAGCTTCATGCCCTCATTGCAGAGCCTGATGTGGGGCTCGAACCCATGAACTATGAAGTGAGCTCATGACCTGAGCTGAAATCAAGAGTCACTTAACTGACTGAGTCACCCTTTCTATATCTGTTTTAATTAAAGGAGGTTTCTTATAGATAACATATGTTTGAGTTTCCCTTTTTAATTTAATAAGAGGATTTGCCCATTAATTGGTTAGGCTGTTTATATTTTAACATTATTATGATATGGTTGGTTTTAGGTGTATGTCTTGCTTTCTCTTTGTTTTCTGTTTTTCTCTTTTCCTTTTTGTCTCTTTTTTCTTTCCTTCTTTCGGATTATTTCGGTACTTTTAAGATTTCTGTTTTAGCTCCACTATTGACTTATTAGTGAGAGTTGTGTGGGGTGTGCATGGATGTGTGTGTTTGGCATGGAGTGCTTGCCCTATGGTTTTCAATACTCAGTTTTTGGTAATATTTTATTTTATTAAAAAAATTTAAGTTTATTTTTGAGAGAGACAGAATGGGAGCAGGGGAGGGGCAGAGACAGAGGAAAACACAGAATCTGAAGCAGTCTTCGGGTTCTTAGCTGTTAGGACAGAGCCCGACACTGGGCTTGAACCCACGAATGACCTGAAGTCCGGTGTTCAACCAACTGAGCCACCCAAGCACCCCTAAAATTTTTTTGATTATAGTCAATGTAGTGCATAACATATATCTCATTCTGGCCTTGATTTATTTTCCTGTATTGACTAGTGATATTGAACATCTTTTTATGGACTTACTGGCTATTCTGTTACTACTTTTTGAAGGTTGTGTTTTGATCTTCAATAATTAACTTGAATCAGTCAACAGTATACTTTTTCATAGCCAAAGTAAAGTTCAGAGAAAGTCATTGTCTAGATTTTCACCTTTTGGTTGTATGCAATTTCTGTGCAAGTATGTGTTAATTTATAGTTTTGGGTTTTTCATTCAAGAATGGAAGGCTGGGGGTGCCTGGGGATTCAGGTGGTTAACTGTCCAACTTGGACTCAAGTCATGATCTCACAGTTTGTGAGCCCATATCGGGCTCTGTGCTGACAGCTTGGAGCCTGCTTCAGGTCCTCTGTCTTCTTCTTTTTCTGCCTTTCCACCATAGGTGCATGTGCATGTGCACTCTCTGAAAATTAAACATTAAAAAAAAAAGAACAAAAAGCTTATTTAAGTGAATTATAATTTAAGTTCAATACTGTATTTATAAAATAAACCTTAATCACTAAA
The DNA here is from genome assembly GCF_006229205.1 of Suricata suricatta. Lineage (NCBI taxonomy): Eukaryota > Metazoa > Chordata > Mammalia > Carnivora > Herpestidae > Suricata > Suricata suricatta. The sequence goes on along the minus strand of NC_043702.1, from coordinate 126,020,510 downwards.
ACCATTTTTTAAGAAAGTTACTTTAAAAAATCCACATAGGGATACAAAGGACACATATTCCATGCAATTTAGAGATGTCTTTTACCCCTGGATAAGGGGTTAGGGGTAATGTCCCATATAAGATATGGGACACCTTTCCTGTCCCTACTTCCTTATGATAGAGATTTCTGTTTCTGTGTCCCTCCTATGTAGGCATCGGTGTTTTTCTTTTGTGTGAACTTAATATCTTATTTATTCTCCAATCGATCTGTGATTGGCCTTTTCAGGAGTGTGACTAAAAGATAGCAAGTACATCATCTTGGAATTGGCTTGAAAGGATGTTTTGGGTCAATCATGTTTTCTGTCTTAGGAATTTGAAATGAGTAAACACCTGACTTGTACTATTTTGATTAAAGTTCTCAATGTAGTATTGTTGGAAGGACTGTATATTGCAAACTAACATCCTTGAGAAGCAGAAAATAGCAGCTGTTAGGGGCACCTGGGTGGCTCAGTCAGTTAAGCATCGACTTCAACTCAGGTCATGATCTGATGTTTCATGGGTTCGAGCCCCATATCGGGCTCTATGTTGACAGCTCAGAGCCTGGAGCCTGTCTTTGGATTCTGTGTCTCCCTCTCATTCTGACTTCCCCAGCTCATGCTCGCTCACTCTCTCTCTCAAAAATAAATAAAACATTAAAAAAATAAAAAAAAAAACAAGAAAAGAAAATAGCAGCTGTTAGTCATGTTAATAATACAGCATTAGTGAAGATCGGTACTGCTGTGCTGAGGTCTGTAAATACACCTTAAACCACCTTCTATCTAGATCCTGTGAGGCCTAGTCCTGGTGTTCCCCCACAAGGTCATTGTCTTAATTCCTCCACCTCTGTTAAACGTATACACACCTAATGAAAATTCTTTAATTCTAAGCTTTTGATGATAGTTAGAATTGATGCTCTGCTTAAGGAAGAGTCCTGGGAATGTGTGAATAGAATAACGTACAGGACAAGATGAGAGTGTACTGCATAATTTTCATGCTAGAGGAATCAGTAGTGATGCTTGGATTTCCTGATCCAAGCTCCTTTTTTTTTTTTTTTTTTTTTTTTTTGGTGAATACCAAAAATTGGCTCCCCTTTATCTTTTCATGCCTGTTACTTGTGTTTTTTTTCCCAAAGTTTTAATTAATTAATTAATTTAGAGAGAGTGCACATGTATGAGTGTGGGAAAAGGCAGAGAGAGTGGGAAGGGAGAATCTCAAGCAGCTCTGCGCTATCCACTCAGGGCTTGACTCTGCGCTACCCACTCAGGAACCGCGACCTGGCTCAGCCATGACCTGAGCTGAAATCAAGAGTCAGATGAAGTCAAGAGTCAAATGCCTAACTGACTGAACCACCCAGGTGCCCTGCCTGTTACTGGTATTAATAATCATGGTGTCCCTTCTCTCCTGGCTCATTGCAGTCTTACCCTTTTAAAATCTCTGCCCCTTGGAGCACCTCGGTGGCTCAGTCGGTTGGGCGTCCAGCTTCGGCTCAGGTCATCATCTCACAGTTTGTGAGTTTGAGCCCCGCATTGGGCTCTTGTGCTGACAGCTAGCTCAGAGCCTGGAGCCTGCTTCAGATTCTGTATCTCCCTTTCTCTCTGACTCTCCCCTGCTCATGCTGTCTCTCTCTGACTCTCAAAAATAAATAAAAACCATAAAAAAAACCTCTGCCCCTCAAAATAAATACTTAGGAGAGGAAAGCTGTTTTGAGTCTCCTTGTCCCCTTTATTTTGAGAGAGAGAGTGTGAGTAGGGGAGAGGCAGAGAGAGAGAGAGAGAGAGAGAGAGAGAGAGTGAGAGAGAGAGAGAGAGAGAGAGAGAGAAAGAATCCCAAGCAGGCTTTGTACCGCCAGCCTGGAGCCTGATGTGGGGCTCAGACCCATGAACCATGAGATCATGACCTGAGCCCAACCCAGTTGGATGCTTAACTGACTGGGCAACTACTTTTTTTTTCTTTTTAAGTTTTTATGTATGTATGTAGTGAACTGTATACCCAATATGGGGTTTGAACTTATGACTCTGAGATCAAGAGTTGCATGCTCTGTCTTTATTCATAGAATATGTGACCTAAGATGTTAAACTACGTCTTAATGGAGATAGGTTAGGTAGAAATACCAAATAAATTTAATCTCTACTTTTGAAAAAAAGATTTAGTTGTTTTTTATTTACTTTTTAGGGCATTTTATCATATCAAGTGAAAGTAGGAAGGAGTGTGATGATGTGGCAGGCTGGTACTGAACAGCCCTCTGAAGGTTGGTGTGGAGGATCTCATGGTACCAGTGTTGGTGTGAAATGAGGATTTGAAGTTTATTATCTCCTTTTCACTCATTTCTTTCTCTTTCAAGGAATTCTCTGGGGCCAGCTGAAAATAGAGGATGGCTTGGGGATGCTTACATAGCTACTGGTAGAAGGGGAAGGAGAAGCTAGAGAAGTTGGAAGTTTTGGACATTTTGAGAAGAAGGAATATTTCTGTGGCTACTGACTTTGCTTGAATGTCTTATTCTCAAAGGATGAACATAAGTTTTTGTATGTTTGAAATAATTTTTCTCCTAAGGTTTTCTATGTGCTGATAGTTTTCATAGCATAGTGTTCCATATTGTTTGTTTCTTTTACCTTCTGAGATTGTAGTGCAACGCAAGTGCACTGGACTTAGAAGCTCTGAAATTTAACTTCAGGCAAATAGATGATTGACTTAGAGTCTGTTTTCTTCATAAATTAGGATACAGTAACATTCTATTATAGGATTGTGAGGTTTAGATTATATAATACATGTATAAATACATTGTGACTTCTAGAATTACTGAAAAGAATTACTAAGGTTTGGCATTTGGAACCCAACCATGAAAGTGGTTCTTTGGTTTAGAGAAGGTGTAACTACTCTTTATTTTTTTAAATGATTCTAGATTGTACCTTGCTCTGATTATCTTGGTAATGGTAGTTTTTAGTACCTAACCTTTGAAAGATTTGAATGTTCGTTGTTGGAACCGGAACTACTATGAGGCAGTTGAAACATTTTGTTGCAGCATAATGGAGTTAGTTTCAGTACCATGATCTTTATGGATCGAACAGTGTACTCACTGTTACATTGAAGAGTTTTGAGATTCTATTGTGTACTAGTCAATACATTTGGATGCTGTTTTTGAAGCAGGGAATACATACAAATGTTAGGGAATTTATAAATACAGCACTGATTAAAAATGTAACCTGAGAGTCAAACTGATTGTGATACTATCCTTAACAGATGAGTGCTTTATAAGTTCAAAAGAGCTTATGTAGAAAATAATTTTTGTATGTGTTCTACAGTGTTGGCTTTTATAAAGTTTATTTTTTGAATGAGAGAGCAAGGAAAGGGGCAAAGAGAGGGAAAGGGAGAATCCCAAGCAGGCGTCATGCCCAATGTTGAGAGGGGTCTCAGTCCCATTACTATGACATTATTCATGACCTGAACCATAACCAAGAGTTGGACAGTTATCCAAGTGAACCACCCAGTGCACCTTGCAATGGTAGTTTTTACATGCAGTTAAATGACATAGATAACCTTTTGGCAAGCTTAAGGTTGTGCAGTATAGTAATAATCTGCCTTCGTTTTTGGAGGTAGGTATGGAAATGTCTTTACAAGAGCTCTTGGATGCTCTTTTTTTTGGTTTTCTTTTTATGTTTTAATTTACATAATGTCTGTTGGCCGATCTTTACACATTCATGGCTTCTTTCCTTAACTTATGTTTCATGTGTTGATGAGCCCATGGAAGTAATCCTTTGTGTTTGATGTGTTTCTAAAATTTCTAGGAATTACATTTTACTTTCTTATGAATGCATGTCTTTTGCTATAGTTTTAGGCATTGCATGTTTAAGCTGTAGACTTGTAATTAGTCCTTTGTATATCTTCTGTTTTCCTCATACTTTTGTAATCATTGAGCATGTTTGTAACATGTTTTTAAGTCTTTTCTGTTAATCCTATTAACTGTCTTTTTGTTTCTCTTGACTGGTTTTCCTCCTTTTTATGGGTCACATTTTCCTGCTGTTGTACATGTCTAGTAATTTTTTTCATTGGATAGTGGACATTATAAACTTGTCATTACTGAATGCTGGATTTTGTTTTCTTCCTCTACACGGAGTATTGGACTTTGTTCTGTCAGGAAGTAAAGTTCCTTGCAGATCACTTTGATCCTTTTGAGTATTATGTTTTTTCATTAAGTTAATTTTTTGTAATTAAAGTTTTTGTGTTGAGAAAATTATAGATTCACATGCAGCTGTTGTAAATAAATTAAAATTTTCTTGAGGGTGGGATATGAGGAGCCATTTTTCTAGAACTAGTTTAGTTCCGCGCTAATGACTCTTCTGGGTTTTCTATTAAATACCCTGTATTGTATCGTTTCCTGGTTATTTTTAATGGATCTTGCTGAGTTTTACCCTGGGCACATATGACTTATTTTCAACAATAGACGTGAGAACCCTGTGTAGATTTCTAGAATTCTTTCTCTTTGGTGTCCTGCCCTGTAAAGTCTTTGCCCTTTATCCTTACTGGACTCAGTGAGATTGTGGGGCTGTATGGTTTCTCCCTTCTTAAGCAAAAAGCTGGATCTCTTCATTTGTTCCCTTTCCCTCAGAGATCTCAGGACTGTGCTGCTTACTGTCCAATCCCTCCTCTCCTTATTGTTTTCTAAGTGTATATAGCATGAGGGTAAGTCTGCTTACAGTTAGGGTTTTACTTCAAGTGCAGAGTGAGGGGGTTGTGTTTCATTCTCATTGTCCTTTGGCCCATCCAAGGCTTTGTTTTGTTTGCTTTGTTTGCTTTACTTTATGTTTCTTTGATTCTAAATTGAACTTTTTTTTTTTTTGTTCTTTTACACTTTGACATATCTGAAAATTGGATTATGTTTTATAGATTACAGAATTTAAAAAATTCCTGTTTGCTCTAGGTGACAGTTGGACGTAGCTTCATGTAGTCATTTCATGTGGATGGGTAAGCAGAGAAAATGCCTGCCTTACAACTTGAGTCTAGGTTTCAGCAAATTGGAAGGAATTCTTTGAGACAATTGTGAATTATTGTTGCATTCCCTATGAACTAGATATTTGTATGTGGGAGTGAAGGGTGGAGGAGGTTCTGGGATGTGGTGAATTAGACATGTTTAGCAACATTCCTAAAACTGGAGTCAGATGTAGGTTAGCTGGCTAAGTGTAAACCTGGCTTAAGATCCCAGTACCAATAGGACTCTCTTCATCAACGTTACCTCACCAAAGTCATGGAGAATATTGTGTGGAAAATCTGGATATCAGTAACTTACTTAGTCAAAAGTGATTCAGGAAAGTTAGACTCTGAAGAATGAGAATTTTGTCTGAAAATTCTAATTTTATGCATGTATGTATTTGTTTTCCACAACAGTGATATATGATAAAACTTGGTTAATCTAAAAGAGTATTTTAGAGAAATGTAAATAAAATTACTATTCATTAGCAGAGTTGTTTCTTTTTTAGTGGTGTAATGTTACACATTGCTGTTGATGACATTTTTGGTTCCTATTTAATAAGAGATTTTATTCCTTTTCCCATTTCATTTTTTATTCTCCTGAATTCTTGGTGATTTATATATGTCTGAATACATGTATCCCTGTGAATTATATTTTTTGGATGTTTTACATTTATATAAATAGCATTATGCCACAGATCTCCTTTTCATTTCTGTTTTCACTTGACAAAGCATCTAGTCATGTCTCCATGTACCTGTGGTTCATTCCTTCTGACTATTGCAAGAAATTTTATAGTGTATATTTAAGCACATTTTGCTTCTTCATTCTAGTAATTATGAGCTCCTTCTAATTCCCTGTTGTCCTGAGTATGTGGCTTGTTGCAAGTATACTGCATGGCTCTACACAAGCATGTGCGCACACATATGCACAGCTACGTATGTATATAGAAGTACCTACGTACATGTGTGTATATTCATTTAAATACACATATTACATACATATAATCAAGTGTGTGTAGATGTGTATATCTTTAGCTATTTACATGTAATCTCAGGAGTGGGATTACTGGGTCATAAATATATGAATATATGAATACTCAGTGTAGGTTGCTTGCTAGAATATCTCTGCATGAAGATTCTTGTTTTTCATATCTTACCTAACATCTGTGGTATTCCAATGTTCTGATACCTAATGGTGATGAATTATTTTGTTGTGTTTTATATATGTGTGTGTGTGTGTGTGCGTGCACGCGTGTGTATGTATGTATGCATATTTTTAGTTTATTTATTTTGAGTGAGAGAGAGATCAGGTGAGGGACAGAGAGAGAGGATGTCAGTGTAGAGCCTGATGCAGGGCTTGAACTCAAGAACCATGAGATCATGACCTGAGCTGAACTCTAGAGTCAGACTCTGCTTAACTGACTGAGCCATCCAGGTACCCCTTTAAAAAATTTGTTTTTTAATATTTTTGAGAGAGAGAGAGAGAGAGAGAGAGAGAGAGAAAGAAAGAAACAGAGACAGAGCATGAGCAGGGGAGGGGCAGAAAGTGAGGGGGACACAGAATGTGAACAGGCTTCAGGCTCCAAGCTGTTAGCACGGAGCCGGACACATGGCCTGAACCCATGAACTGCAAGGTATGACATGCGCCAAAGTCAGATGCTTAATTGACTAAGCCCAGACGGTCCCTGCTTTTTTTTCTTTTCTTTCTTTCTTTTTTAAAAAAAATTTTTTTAATTTTTTGATTACTACTGAGTTGGAACAGTTTTTCATATACTTGAAACACAGCGTATTTTCTCTTGTGAATTAGGAATTTACCTTTTTTCCCATTTTTTCTTTTAAGATTTTGTTTGTCTATTATTTATTTATCTATTTGAGAGAGAGAGCTTGTGAGTTGGGGAGAGAGACAGAGGGAGAGAGAGAATCTTAATTAAGCAGGCTCTGCTCTCAGCATGGAGCCTAATGCCCGGGCTTTATCCCATGGCCCTGATACCATGACCAGAGCCGAAATCAAGAGCCAAACCGTCAACAGACTGAGCTATTACCCAGGTGCCCCTAAAGATTTTATTATTTTATTTTTTAAAGTTTTTTTAAAGCTTATTTATTTTAATTATTTTGAGAGAGACAGAGACAGTATAAGTGGGGGAGGGGTAGAGAGATGGGGAGAGAGCTGCCAGCGCAGAGCCCAACACAGGTTCAAACTCTTGAAACCGTGAGATCATGAACTGCGCTGAAACCAAGAGTCGGATGCTTAACTGACTGAGCCGCCCAGGTGCCCCTACAGGTTTTATTTTTAGGTAATCTCCACACCCAACATGGGGCTCAAACTCACAAGAGATGGAGAGTCACAAGATCAACTGACTGAGCATGCCAGGCACCCTTCCTGTTGGATTTTCTGTCTTGATTTATAAGAGTTCTTTGTGTTATGTGGTATGGGAGGCATGAATAGTCCCAGTAGGTCTTTAAGCCATTTGTCCCTTTTGTTTTGTGATGCCACTGTGTCAGGAGTCCATAAAGAGTTAGGGGATCTATAAACATTTCTGGGGCATCTGTGTAAAGTTTTTGAAGTTGTGTAAAATTTCAGGTATCTATAATGTCTGGCCTGGCTGCCAATTCATGTACATGTTGTGTCCGTACTTGGTTTTAGGGCTTCGAGCTCATCCTCCTTGATCACTCTTGATTGGCAGAGTGGAAGGGTTTCTAAATGGATTGTTTGTGGTTTGGCCCAGAACCTACTTTGGATATGTTCTTGCCCCTCAAAATTGGGAAGAGTTAGTGGTGTTTTGTTAAAATCTTCTCTATTTTCTATATTTCCTGTGATATTGCATCCCTTTCTTGGGAAGGCGAATGGTTGGTCAGTCCTCATCTTCCTTTGTTATACCTATTTCTAGTAGTAATTCCTTGAAGTTTTTAGTTTGGGTGGATACCACTTTTCTCAAGTTTCTATCACTGATACAGACTTTTCCATCATCTCTTTTAGTATATTCTGCTATTTATTGAATGTTGTATACTGGGAATTGTACTGAGTACTTCATAGCTATTTTGTTAATCAGTATAGCAATTGTATGATGTAACTATAATTCCAGTGATACAAATGAGAAGACAGGATTAGATTTAACACTTAGCTCAAAGTCAGAAGGATGTAGGTGGTATAGTTAGGATTGATTTCAGTTGAATTCCTTTTTTTTCCCCCCTTTCTTCTGGAGGTCTTGATCTTTAACTGGGATAAAAAGTTAGCTTGGGTCAGGGTACCTGGTAGGTTAGTCATTGAGCATCTGAATTTGGCTCAGGTCATGATCTCACAGTTCGGTGAGTTCTGTCCCTGCATTGGGCTCTCTGCTGTCAGCGCAGAGCCAGCTGTTCCCCCGCTTACTCTCTTTAACTCAAAAATAAATAAATAAACATTTTTAAAACAGCTAGCTTCTCTTTAAACTGATCTGATGGTAATTTTTAGGTACTGCGTGCACCTTTTAATATTAGAGGAACACATGATATGACATGTATTTAGTCCTTTCTCTCTCTTTTAAATAAACTAATGAGTGCTAGAGTTCTCTGTGAAATAAATTTTTTGTCATTTCTTCCAGTTTACAGGTTAAAATCGATGATTCATTTTTCTCATGCCTAACACCTAATCCATAGCAAACCAAAGATCTACCTTTACATTATACCAGAATCTGATCACTTCTCATCAACCCCATTGCTACTACCGTCATTTAACTCAGCACCATTTCTCAGCTAAATTATTATAAGAGCTTTTATTTTTATAATTGCTTCCCTTTCATCATCTTTTAGTGTATAAGGTAGCGTGGTCTGGTTTATCACTTTGTCAAATTGGGCCACTCTTCTGTTCTAAATCCTCCAGTAAATTCTTGTTTTATTCACTGTAAAAGCCAGAGTCTTTAACATGTTTTAAGAGAGGTGTTTTTTGTTTTTTTAATATGGTCTCTTATTATCTCTCCAGCCTGATCTTTACTATTTTCCTACTTGGTTATTCTACTCTACACTGACCACCTTGCTAGTCTGAACGTATCAGGTGTATTGCTGCCCTGCCTCAGGGCATTTGTACTTACTCTTATGTTTTGGTTGCTGTTTTTCCAGATTTCTGCATAGATTATTTCCCTCCTACTTTGAAATAGTTACTCAAATGTCAGCTTCTCATTGAAGCTTCTCTTATTATTCTGTCTAACCCAATCTAACACTTGCTAGCCTCCTCCCTTGCTTAATTTTTTCCTTATCATTTGTCTCTTTTCTGACCTTATCATATAAAGCCTTCCTTTTTTATCTTGCTTATTGTCTGTCTTTTTCACTAGATTATAGAACCATGAAGGGATTTTTGTTTATTTACTTCTTTGTCCTTGGTATTCGGAACAGCATCTAGTATGTAGTCCATAACTAATACATAATTTGTTGAATGAATGTTTAAAAAATTTTGGAATTTCTGAGAACGTATTGATAGGTATATACAGTTAATTTTTCTAAGTGCTGGGGTCAACCTTAAAATGTTCATTGGTGGCACAGGTAGAAGTCTGAAATAAGAGTTCAGTCTCTTAAGACATTTTACATCTTGCTTCTGAGCCTCAGTAAATGCAGCATAACACAGAGATATGATAGTATTATTACTTAAACTTATAAGCATATTTGGGAACAGAGATCTTTCCCCCCATATCTTTTTGTTGTTGTTATTTATTTATTATTTTTAGAGGGAGCACATGCACAAGTGGGGAGGGCCAGAGAGAGAGAGAGAGAGAGAGAGAGAGAGAGAAACCCCAAGTAGGCTCCATGCTGTCAGCGAGTACCTGATGATGCAGGGCTCAAGCTCATGAATCCTGAGATCATGATTTGAGCTGAAATCAAGAGTTAGATGCTTAACCAACAGAGCTACCCAGGCACCCCATTTCCCCTCAAATTTTAAACATGATTTATTAGAAGAGATATTTAAAAGGTTGGTATGCGGTGTGGGACTCTTGTATTCAGCTCAAGTTATGATTTCATGGTTCTTGGGATTGAGCCCTGTGTCAGGTTCTATGCTGACAGCACATAGAGCCTGCCTGGGATTTTCTGTCTCCCTGTCTTTCTGCCCCTTCCCCACTTGTGTGTGTTCTCTCTCAAAATAAGTAAATAACATTGAAAAAAAATTTGCTCTGTGAGACACACTGTTAAGAGAATGGATATATTAGCCACAGATTGGGAGAATATATTTGTAAAAGACATATTTCATAAGTTTCATCTAAAATATACAAAAAACTCTTAAAACTCAATGATAAGATTTAAAATATGGGCCAAAGACCTCAGCTGACACCTCACCAGAAAAGATACACAGGTGGCAGATAAGCATATGAAAAGATGCTCTACACCATATATCATCAGAGAAACGCAAATCTAAACTACAAGGTATCACTAACAGGTGATAATTGTTAGCATAGCTAAAATTTAGAGGACTGACAACACCAAACCCTAGGAGGATATGGAGCAACAGGAACTCTTATTCTTTGCTGGTAGGAATGAAAAAAAATGGTACAGCCACTTAGGAAGACAGTTTGGTGATTTCTTATAAAACAAAACATTCTTCCCATATAATTTAACTAGGCCCCATTGATATTTACTCAAAGGAGTTGAAAGCTTATATATACACAGAAACCTGCACTTGGATGATTATAACAGCTTTATTTATAATGGCCAAATCTTGAATGAAACCAAGATGTCCTTCAGTAGGTGAATGGATAAATAAACTGTGGTATGTCCAGACAGTGGAATATTATTCAGCGTTAAAAAGAAATGAGCTATCAAACCTTGAAAAGACATGGAGAAATCTTAAAAGCTATATTACAGAGTGGAAGAAGCCAATCTGAAAGGGCTGCACACTGTATGATCCCAACCATATGAGATTGTGGAACAGACAAAACTATGGAGACAGGAAAAAGATCAGTGGTTGTGGGTGAGGAGAGAGACATGAATAGATAGAGCAGAGAATTTTTATGAGAGTGAGAAATAATCTGTATAATGGTGAATATATGTCATTATACTTGTGTTCAGACTCATAGAATGTACAACATGAAGAGTGAACCATAAGGTAAACTGTGGACTTTGTTGATTTTTAATGTGTCAGTTTAAATTCGTTCCTGGGGAAGGGGAGTGGGGAAATGTACCATTCTGGTGAGTGATGTTGATAATGGCAAAGGCTATGCATGTGTTTGGGTCAGAGAATACATGGGAAATCTTTGTACCTTCCTTTCAATTTTGTTGTAAACCAAAAACTGCCCTCCCCAAAAGTCTTTAAAAAGAAGAGGGCATAAATGTTCCTTCCACTGTGGGTTTTGAGCCTTAAGTCATCTGCCTCAGCAGCTAGTGACCAACTGTACCAGTGAAGTAAAATCTCTCCTTCCCACATCTGCTCTTCAGAACCCTTCAGCCACAAACTGGGGTCACAGAATAGCCTACACAGCTCATCCTCATGCTCTTAGGAGGGCCCCTCCAGCCATGCTTTCTTTTTCTTTCCTTTAAAAAAATTTTTTTAAAAATGTTTTTCATTTATTTTTGAGAGACACAGACAGTGCGAGCAGGGGAGGGTCAGAGAGAGAGGGAGACACAGAACTGGAAGCAGGCTCTAGGCTCTGACCTAGCTGTCAGCACAGAGCCCGACGCGGGGCTCGAACCCATGAACCATGAGATCATGACCTGAGCCGAAGCTGGACACTTAACAGACTGAGCCACCCAGGCGCCCCCAGTCCTGCTTTCTTAACTCCCATCAAACAGGAGCAAGATGGACTTTGTTACAAAGGAGAAATCACCAAATCCCCGCATTTAGGAGAGCTCTTTTTTCTCAGTCCTCAGAGAAGCTGGCAAAACCAATGCCGTCTAAGCCAACACAGTGTATGTGGTGAAACTCTGAGCATGTGCAACATTCTGATTTTATAAGTTTTTTTTCTTAGGATTTCACATTCTAAGATAGTAGTTATGCCCAGGAAATTTTTCTTGAAGAAGTGGATGAATTCTCATTTTGTAGTTTAAGTGTCAGGTATCATCAGTAGGGATTGGATTTGTATGCCAGTAACAGAAAACATGATAAATACTGCCTTAAACAAGTGCGAATTTACTTTACTTATGTAATGAGAAGTCCAGAGGTAGACAGTCCATAGTTGATGAAGTTGCTCAAGGGTGTCATCAAGGAAATAGTGTCCTATTTTCCTAGCTTACCATTTTTGTCTTCTTGGTCAGAAGATGGCTATTGTATCTCTGGAGACTTCATCAGAGGTTTTGGAAGGAAAAAGAGGCAAGGATAAAGGGAGATCACTTTTTACAAGACTTCGCATTTTCCTAGTAGATAGTGTCCTCTCTGAGATTGATAACTATCTTTTGTTGGCCAGAGCTATGTTGTTATGTTGGTATGACTTGGTATTTAACTTGTAGTATCTGGAATTAGTATAGAATGGTGGTTAAGAGCATGGACCTAAGTTTGAAAATTGGTCATTACTTCTTAACTGTTTGACTTTGATATCTTTGTGCCTCAGTTTCCTCATTAAATAGGTCTGGTAATATGCACCTACCAACACTTTGTTGTTGAAAAGATTAACTGAGCTAATATTTTTAATGGATGCCATTTATATTCTTTTCAGTATTAGCTATAATTACCATCTTCCTTATCTAGAACAGTTATTGATGATGGAATTGTAAATTTGTCACTCAGAGAATTAGGTTGTTTTCTTTTTTAAATAGGAAATAAAACAGCATTTGAATTAGGTGCTTTTGAAAATAGAGATGGTTGTTAAAGGTGGTAGAACTCTAAGAACTCTCATGACTTGCATTGCATTATTAAAAATTATGGGTGAGTTAAAGTATCAGGGCCATTTTAATTTACTCATTTAATTGATCTTGGAGCTTGATGACTTAGAGCTATCTTGAACAAATCATCATTTTACCACCAATCCCCTAAAGTACCTTCAGATCAACAGAAATTCTGTTTCATTGGTAGAATGTTTTACGGCTTAACTATATGTTTATTGAATATGATTTTGTTGGTATTGTTACCAGCCTTCCCAATTTGTAATCACTCTCTTGGAAAAAAATGTATCAATTACTTTTCTATTTTCTTTTTAGCCCTATCTGCTTTGATATGATTGAGGAAGCATACATGACGAAATGTGGCCACAGCTTTTGGTAAGATGATTTTATTTAGCAAAATTGTCTTGATTTTTAACTTGTGTGTAAATTTAGCTAGCAAGAAGTTACGTTTTAAAAATAATTTTGGTTACTTTGTAATTTCTTTGATTGATATATTTTTACAGGTTCAGCAACTCAAGTCAGTAAGCGTATGGTGGGTGCATAATTCCTGAGAAATGCTTTACCATTGCTTCTTAAAGATCGATTTTAAAACTTTTGGGTTGATTGTTATAGAGCTTTGATTACTGTTCTAGAAAATTGGGGTTGTTGGATAATTAGGTTAAAGCACGAAGCACCTTTAACTCACTTGTGGGGATAGGTGTGAGGCCTAGGAAAGGAGTTTAGAAAGCCATTGGAAAAAGGTCTAGGGGATTAAAAAGATCTGTGTTTTCTTCTTTAACATTTTGCTCAATATTATCTTTAGTTGCTTAGTCTTATATATGTCACATTCATCCATATATTGAAAAAGTTTTTAGTTGGGGTAAAATACACAAAAACATAAATTTTACCATCTCATCCATTTTTAAGTTGAGTAATGTTGTTTGTTCACATTGATGTGCAGTTAATCTCCAGAACTTAATTTTTATGTTGCAAAACTGAAACTATACCCTTACTTGAAGGGTTTCACCCCTTCCCCCAGCCTGTCAGTCACCATTTTACTTTGTTTCTGTGAATTTGATTATTCTAGATACTTCATATAAGTGATATCAAATAGTGTTTGCATTTCTGTGACTGGCTTATTTCACCTAGCATCATGTAGCATATGTCAGTTTCCTCCCTTTTTAAGGCTGAATAGTATTCCATTGTGTGTATATATTATATTTTATTTGTTTGTTCATGTCTGTTAATGAACACTTGGCTTGCCTTTACTTCCTAACTCTTGTTGAGAATGGTGCTTTGAACGTTGGTATATAAATATCCTTGAGATCCTGGTTTCAGTTTTTTTGGGTATATACCCAGAAGCAGAATTGTTGTATCATCGAGTAGTTCTATGTTTAATTTTTTGAGGAACCTTCATAGCTGCTGTACCATTTTACATTTCCCCAGGCAGTACACAGGAGTTCAGCTTTTCTACATTCTAGCCAACTCTTGTAATTTTTTTTTTTTAACAGTACCTGTCATAATGGGTATGTGGTCTGTGTATGTTTAATTCCTTTTACATATTTTTTTGTATAAAAATTTTTTAAAAAAATGTTTATTTTTGAGAGGCAGGGAGGGGCAGAGATACAGGGAGACAGAGAATCCAAAACAGTCTCCAGGCTTTGAGCTGTTACCACACAGCCCGATGCTGGGCTTGAACTCCTGAACCATGAGATCATGACCTGAGCTGAAGTTGGGTGCTTAACCGACTAAGCCACCCAGGTGCCCTTTTTATGTGTTTTTTTTTTTAAATTGGAGGTGGTATATTCTATTTCTAGTCAATCATCTCCGTAAATTTACACTGTTGATATAATATTTTGGCTTAGTATTTCTGTTATTTCCTAATAATCCCTACATTCTAATTCATGTTGAAGTTAGACTCCTCATTTTATTCTCAAATTGAATACAGTAACTAGTAGATTGATACTCATTAGTCAAGTACTGCGTGTCAGTTTGTAAGTACTTTAGGTTGGTTTGGAACATGATGCATCACTGGTAGGTGAATCCAATTTGCCAGTCATTTAAAAAGTTTAGAATAAAAATAGCTTTCTTGGCTTGTGTGGGTTTTTATTTAAATACAAGTTACTTAAATAGGCAACCTGTACTTATGGTTAAAGAACAACTTTTATTGTCCAGAAAGATGTAACACGAAATATAAAGTCACTGTTTTTCTAGCCTTATTTGTATACCTCCTCATAGGTTGTCACCAGGAAGGAGTGATGGTGTATTCTTTCAGAATTTTTTTGGCCGGTTTTTAAATAAAGGCCATCTTGCCTTAAATACTTTTGATTTCCTAGTAAATCATTGCATTGACATTATTACCGTTCATGAAGCACTACATTGCTACTGAAATTCTAATCATGTGGGTCTTGTTTTTAGGTTGATACATGTATGGTCTTAGTCTTTTTAGGCTGATTGTTTAACAGTTGTGTTTTCTTTGGTCCATTAATTGATCCAGCACCGTAGCATTTTATGTGAAACCATGTATGTTCCTTAGAGACTTTGGAGTTTCATTTCTGGAAAATTGGGTGATTCAGATTAGGCTTTCTCAGCCTTTGGTAGGATTGACATATTGGACGGGATAATTCCTTGTTGTGGGTGATAATTCTGGGTATTGTTGATTGTTTAGCATTATCCCTGGCCTCTACCCAGTAGTAGTCCCCTTCCCCACAAGTGTGACAACCAGAAATGTCTCCAGACATTGTCAAATACCCTGTAGGGGACAAAATTGCCCTCAGTTGAGAACTACTGATAACAGAGCTAAAGCACCAGGGTCTTGAAGCTGGTAAACCAGGATTCCGGTTCTGGCTCTAAAATTTAACCTTTGTCTAGTGACACAACCCATCTTTTGTGCTGCTGCTCTCCTTCCTCCCCCTTCTCTTCCCACCTCTTCATCCTTTTTTCTCTCATAGTGTTGAAGGTGTAGATGTTTGATACAAATTATAAAGTGAGGACTTAGGGGCACCTGGGTGGCTCAGTTGCTTAGGCCTCAGACTTCAGCTCAGGTCATGATCTTGGCAGTGAGTTCGAGCCCCACGTTGGACTCTGCTGGCATCTCAGAACTTAGAGCCTGCTTCAGATTCTGTCTTCCTCTCTCTCTGCCGCTCCCCTGATAGCTCTCTGTGTCTGTGTCTCCGTCTCTCTGTCTTTCAAAAATAAGTTAACATTGGGGTGCCTGGGTGGCTCAGTTGGTTAAACACCTGACTTTGGCTCATGTCATAAAAAAATAAAATAAGATGAGGATTTAATTTTTCCTAACTGCCGTTCTCTTTTATATTCATTGTGGCATTTTATAAGTTTTTAAACATTTTTATTTATTATTGAGAGACAGAGCATGAACATGGGAAAGGTAGAGAGAGGAGGAGACAAAGAATCTGAAGAAGCTCCAGGCTCTGAGCTGTCAGCACAGACAGAGCCCAATGCAAGGCTCAAGCTCACAAACCATGAGATCATGACCTGAGCTGAAGTCGGATGCTTAGCCAACTGAGCCACCCAGGCACCCCAATCTGCTGTGGCATTTTATTTTACTTAAAAAAAATTTTTTTTAACGTTTATTTTTGAGAGACAGAAAGAGCGTGAGCAGGGGAGGGACAGAAAGAGAGGGAGGCACAGAATCTAAAGCAGGTTCCAGGCTCTGAGCTGTCAGCACAGAGCCTGATGTAGGGCTTGACTCATGAACCGCGAGATCATGACCTGAGCTGAAGTCAGCTGCTTAACTGATTGAGCCACCCAGGTGTCCCATGCTGTGGCATTTTAAAAGGATGTTGAAGAGTCTTCTAAATCAGTACAATAATTCACTATGTTGTAAAGTGTAACAAATTACTGATCGACATTATAATTAAATAAGCCTGGCCTTTTCATTGAGTCCTATAGTCTTCATGGTGTGTCCTTACCTCATTATTGGAAGACCCTATTGGTTTTTTAAGTCTCTGTTCTGCCCTTCAAATAAAAACAGGTGTGAGTTTAGATCCTTGTTATTACTCAAGTTCTGTTGTAACCTGATAATGTGTTTAAATTACTACTAGGGAACAGGTTTTGGTAGAATAGAGACTATAAGGTTGGCAGGAACTAGTAAACTGGGAGGCTGGCGGTCATATTGTCAGGCTTACAAAACTGTGAGGCATTTTGTACTTTTGTTTAAAGCAAAAGCTTATAATTATTTACCCTATTCTGTCATGTAAGACAGTGGAACTTCAGTCATTAACAGTAGCCTGTTGGTCAGCTCCTTGCCAATTGAAACCTTGGCTGGTAATCTGCAAACAAGCAGCATTGCAACTTCAGGCTCCATCCAGATTATTAACACGAAATCAGGTTGGACCACATGAACTGTGTATCCCTTGTCCCACTTATGAATGGTAACCCTTTCCTAGTAACAGGATGGAGACACTATTGAGCTTAACAGTCAACCTGTTGTTAGCTCTTTTCTAACCAAACTTATTTGTATAATTAAAAAAAAATCTGGCTTCTATGTGATGTATAGATAAGGTTTGCTCCTTTTCTTCGGTACCTTCAGTTTGCCCCCTGCACCTTGCTTCTCAGACCCCATGTCCACCAAATTCTGATTTAATGTTTTGTTTCATTACAAAGTAATTATAATTAATAGCATTTCTCAGTGTTATCATCATTCAGCATATCTGCTTGTCTTTTGGGACTTTTGACTAATCCCATCATTTCCTGTTAGTCTTTTTATTTTATTTATTACTATTTTTAAAATTATTTTTTAAATGTTTATTAATTTTTTTAATGTTTATTTATTTTTGAGAGACAGAGCATGAGCAGGGGAAGGGCAGAGAGAGAAAGAGACACAGAATCTGAAGCAGGCTGTCAGCACAGAGCCCAACGTGGGGCTTGAACTCACAAACTGTAAGATCATGACCTGAGCCAAATTTGGACATTCAACCAACTGAACCACCCAGGCGGTCCTTTAATGTTTATTTTTGAGAGAGAGCGAGAGCACGTGTGTATATGTGTGATTGTTTGCTCAGGTGGGGCAGGGGCAGGGAGAGAGGGAGACACAGAATCTGACATGGGCTCTAGGCTCGAGCCCGATGCGGAGCTCAGACTCACAGACCATGAGATCATGACCTGAACTGAAGAGCCCCTCATTTGAGAGAGACAGTGGGAGTAGGGGAGAGGGACAGAGGAAGAGAGAGAGAATCTTAAGCAGGCTCCATACTCAATGTGGAGTCTGACATGGAGCTCAATCCCCATGATCTTGGGATCATGACCTGAGCCAAAATCAAGAGTCAGACACTCCACTGGCTGAGCCACCCAGACATCCCTAGTCTTTCTTTCTACCTGGTTATTGTATGTAACCACTGATCGTGATTTGTCCTTACTGTTGTTATAGCCTTCTTTTTTAAGAATTTTATGATTATTCCCAGAATAATCTGAATTATTCAAAAAATTATTCTGATTTTTTCTATATTTACTCATTCCTATTTATGGAGACAGAAAAAGATGTTTATGATAAAGACTCTGTTTATCCTAGTGTCTACAGTTACATATAGAAAAATGAAGAGAGATCAGAAAGTTTGTGTTATAGGTGAATAGAGGGTTTCAGAAAACATTTGAAGAGGTCTTTGGTTAAAGTGGCATAGTTTTCTGTACATTAGAGGCAGTTCCCCCAAAAAATTATGCTCCAAAAGTTAAAAAGAAAAAAAGAAAAATATATTTAAATCTTATAGATAGGTGTATACTTAACAGAAGAAACAGCAATCATACATCTGTAGAGAAATACTCCTTTTTAAAAAATTACTAAAGCAGAGTTGACATTGTTAGAGGAGGTTGATGTGTGCAGCATCGTGGTTCAGTAATTCTCTAATTACCCAGCACTCACCCCAGTACGTGTCTTTACGGGCCATTATCGCACTGTTGTTCTATTATGACCGTGTTCCCTGTGCTGTGCTTTTCCTCTCCATCACTTACTCATTTTATTACTGGAGCTTCATACCTGTTAATCCCCTTCACCTATTTGCCCATCCCCCTCCCTTTTGGCAACTACCAGTATGTTCTTTGTATTTATAGGAATCTGTTTGTTTGTTTGTTTGTTTGTTCATTGGTTTTGTTTTTTAGATTCCACATATAAGTGCAATCATGTCGTATTTGTCTTTCATTGATTTACTTCACTTAGGATAAAACCCTCTGGGTCCATCCATGGTGTTGCAGAGGGCAAAACTTCAAACTACTCATTCTTCATTATCAGATATACATTTAATAGAGGACATAGGCATCCATTTATGTCAGTACACTCAGGCATGGAATTAATTAATTAATTATAGTTTAGTTATGTATTTTTAAATGTTTATTTTTGAGAGAGAGACAGAATGAGAGAGAGAGAGAGATGGAGTGCGAGCAGGGGAGGGGCAGAGAGTGGGGGAGACACAAAATCCCAAGCAGGCTCCAGGCTCTGAGCTGTCAGCACAGAGCCCGTCACAGGGCTCGAATCCACAAACTGTGAGATCATGACCTGAGCTGAAGTTGGACACAACTTAACCACCCAGGTGCCAGTATTTATATTTACAGAGAGAGCACTAGTGGGGGAGAGGGGCAGAGGGAGAGAGAGAGAGAGAGAGAGAGAGAAAAAGAGAGAGAAAGAGAAAGAGAATACCATAATACCTCCACTCAGCTTGGAGCCCAGTGCAGGGTCCCTCTCACGATTGGACATCTTGAGTTGGATGCTCAACCAACTGAGCCACCCAGGTGCCCTCTGATTGGTTTTGAGGGAGAGAGTGGGGGAGGAGCAGAGAGAGAGGAGGACAGAGGATCTGAAGCAGGCTCTGCATTGACAGCAGAGAGCCTGATGTGGGGGGCTTGAACTCAAGAACCATAAGATCATGACCTGAGCCAAAGTCAGATGCTTAACTGACTGAGCCACCCATGCACCCCCTGAATTCTTATTTTTAACATTTGCAGTGTGAGTAGCTTTTGAAAACTTCTCAGGTGGACCCAGATAAATATCCTTTATCCTTCCTATTTTGATCACTAGTCTAGATACTTATGCTTCATTTGGGTTCCAGAATACTGTATCTGGGCTGATGATGATCAAGTAGAATTAGTTTTTTCATGCATTCAATATTTATTTAGTTCCAACTCTAAGAGGATATTGTCCTGGACATTGAGGGTACAGAGGTGAATTAAAACAAAATTTTGCTTTTAATGAACAAAAACCCAGGGGATGACAGACACACACAGATCATTATAAAATACGATAGTTACGGTTTCTCAGACTAGGGCAGGTCTGCCCTGGGATGGTAGTGAGGTAGTATATGCTATAAGATAAACTTGATTCATCTTGTTGTCATGTCAGCTTATACAGTGGTGTTATGTCATCGATGCATTTTCATTTTATAGCATACATGGATATTGTCAGTGCAGGGTAGAAAAGTCAGTTGAACTTTTGTTCCCGAGGACAGTTCCTTCTGACTGTGTCCTAGGCTGTTTTTCTTCTAGGAGTGTGGTAGTAAGCCTACTGACACAGGACAGGATTATGATGCTGAAGATAGGAGAGGAGGACATTCTGTTGGATTCTGGGATAATTTCAGGAATATTGACAAACTCTTTCAGTGGGTTAACAACTTAGCTTGTTCTCCTTGTCATATTTGCTGATTTCTAGCTGTTATTTCTTTACAAAACCCATCTGGTAAAACTCAAAATGGCTTTCTGGTTATCTGTCAACCCCTTCTCTCACCTTAAATGCCTTCGCAGATACTCCACTTCATGATTTGGTTTTTTTCAACTTGCAGATTTTTTTAATGGTTAAATCTTGTCATGTGGGAATATTTTCTGGTAATATTAACTCATTTGTTTTTCCTAAGTAGATAAATGCTTTCATGTTGGGAGCATGGAATCTTAATATATTCTAATTGTATATCTACTTTATGCTTCTAAACATATAGTAATTTATTTCCTTCATTGAAATTTCCATGTAGGAAATTTTCTGACAGATATGTAGCCGATCTTGTGGGAATATGGTAATCCTAGCCTTGTCATAGTTGCAAGAGGTGATACTATTTCTGGAATGCTGTGCAGATTATTTAATACATATTTGAGTGCTTATTATATGCCAGCCATTAGGTCTTTGTACTGTGCCAGAGACCACTGCTACGTTAATGCTCTGTGATGTCTTCTTTTTACTTACCTTAAAAATAACAAATGTGAGGTGAGAAAGCAGTTGATAGTTGGAACAGAGAAACCTAATGGATGTAGGTTTCTGTTTTGATAAGGTAGAGTGAAGTAAGTAGATATAAAAATTAAAATTTTATAGTGATTTGAATACAGAATAAAAGAGGTGCTGTCTTTTTAGAAATCATGTTTATAGTCACCCTTGTAAATTCTTACAAGGTTTCTTACAAGAATTCTTACAAGAACTCTTTCTTAAAAGAATTATTACAAATTCTTAATTTCTCCCTCCTAATTGTTAGGAGCAGTACTTTTTTACTCTAGACACTTGTAGGCATCTACAAAGAAAAGATTTCCTATAATTATATGATTCAGAGACCTTCATTATGAACATAATGATGAATGTCTTCTTTTCGTTTATTTTAAATGTACACATGTGCAGTTATTTTTAAAAAATAGAAATGAGATTGTACTATATGCACTGTGTTAGAGATTTTTAGTCCCTGAAACTGATACAGTGACTTTTAAATGTCAGTTTGATATTTCTCTGTGGTTTAGTAGAACTATATTCAAAAAGTTATTATAAGACAATTGTAAAAAATCACATTACAGAAATATATAATGTAAGGAAGGAAAAATTTATTTCTCTAGCTATAACTACTAATAGTTAATAACTGACAGTTATTAGATTTTTCATGGCATATTATGTATTGCAATATGATTTTTTTCATATAGCATTGGATTGATGTTTACAAAATTAGTCAATTTACTCCTAGTGTTTTGATTTGTTGCTATTTACAGATAACCTTGAACACTTTTCTGCGTATATATCTCTGCTCATTTCCTTAGGTTACTCTCCTAGAAATAAACTCATTACATCAAAGAGAATGTGCAGCCGTTAGGTTTTCTCTACCACTTGGCTTCTGGGAGTGTGGTAGCCACATTTCCTTCATCAGTACATGAGGTTGTTTATACTTAACTTGCTCCTTAACTTTGACAGTATTTTCTCTTTTTCCATTCTGTTAGGTAAAAACTATATAATTTAAGACAATTTTTTATTCTATGGAAAGTGATGATTTTCTCATGCTTATTGACTAATGTTTCTTATTGATTTTTATGTTTTTCTCTTCTTTTATTTGAATGTGGTGGTTTTTTTTTTTTTTTTTTTTTTTTTTTTTGGTATCAATATCAGCACTCCAAGAACATGGTCTATTTTCTTAACTAAATCACAGGCATTTGCTTTTCTTGGTGTTGTTTTACAATATTTAAATTGCATAAGCTTAAAAGTTAGTACATTTTTAAACATTTTATATCCAGTAGACTTATTATTCAAGTTCATTTTTAAACAACTTTTGTATAGTATTGTCTAATAAATGCCCTTGGTGTCTTTATTATGAAAAAATATAAGCTGAAATAAATTTGATAACATTACTTGTTTTAAATGAGAAATAGAAGACTAATAGGCATTATTTTGTGATCAGTTTATTCTTCACTGATTTAATGAAACTTATTTTATTTTATTTTTTTTTTCTGCTAATAGCTACAAGTGTATTCATCAGAGTTTGGAGGATAATAATAGATGTCCCAAGTGTAACTATGTTGTGGATAATATTGATCATCTGTATCCTAATTTCTTGGGTGAGTCTTTGGAATGATTCTTTATTTGTAAAAATATTCTAGCCCCAAAGTGTCTGTTGGCACTAATTTATTTAGAAAACATAGTTTAGAGGTAAAGCCAGTCTCTCTCTCCTATTTACCTGTGTGATCTCCCCAGACTTCCTTGGGTTCTAGTGCATTTTTCCATACTATGTGTTGTCAGTACTATATTTTATTATTTTTAATTTTCACAAAAAAAGAAAAATTGACAAAACTGTTATTTCTTATATATATGGCTGGACAGAATGTGAGGCTGAAGGGGAATGCAGAGGTGTAGAACACCTATCTATCAAGAGTTGTGCATTCCTGCTGTTCATGATTCTGGGGCAGAAGTGAGAGGCTGGGGAGGAAAGAGCTTGTGGAAGAACTGAGAAGAAATGCTGAGTGTAGGATGCTCTGCAGCACTGAACCCGATGGGCGAGGCTAGGCAGAAGGGAGATGAAACGTCCTGCAAAGCAGAATCCTTTGTCCCTGAATCTGAAAACATGGATTGATGCTGCTGTGTGGGCTTCTAGAATCTCTGTCCTACCAGTTGTTGTATGTTTGGAAAACTTTTGGAATGGTTAAATACAGAAAAAAAATCTTCTGTTCTAACAGTTTCTGTGTTTACTAAGATTTTCAGGCATCATTCTAAAATGAGTCCAGAAGTTACGTGAATTTCTGTTATGTGAATTTATAAATAGAGCACTGTATACTAGTATGGAGGGAGTTTTAACATATAGTACTGTATTAGTGATTTCACGCAGTGAGCATATATTCTCACGTATGTCTAGTGAATAGTGAAGTCACAATAACTGATTTTTAAAAAATTTTTAAAAAATGTTTTTATTTATGAGAGACAGCATGAGCAGGGGAGGGTCAGAGAGAGAGGGAGACACAGAATCTGAAGCAGGCTCCAGGCTCTGAGCTAGCTGTCAGCACAGAGCCTGACGCGGGGCTCAAACCCATAAACCGTGAGAACATGATCTGAGCCAAAGTTGGATGCCTAACTGACTGAGCCACCCAGGCACCCCATTTTTTTTTGAGAGACAGAGAGACAGCGTGAGCAGGGCAGGGTCAGAGAGAGAGGGAGATACAAAATCAGAAGCAGGCTCCAGGCTCTGAGCTAGCTGTCAGCACAGAGCCCAACGTGGGGCTCAAACCCACGAACCATGAGATCGTGGCCTGAGCCGAACGAAGCTGCTTAACCAACTGAGCCACCCAGGCGCCCCACAATTACTGACTTTCTAAGCTAGAAATTATCTTGGTGATGATTTAGTTTTTAACCTCTTTTTATGGATAAAAAGATTTGGTTTTGGATAACAGGAGTATTTGTTTTATTTGAGAGAGGGAGAGAGTGAGCAAGTGCAAGGAGGGGAGAGGAGCAGAGGCAGAGAGAGAATCTTTTTTTTGTTTCCTAAATGTTTACTTTGAGAGAGAGAATTGGGGTGACAGGCAGAGAGAGAGAGAGAGAGAGAGAGAGAGAGAGAGAGAGAGCAAGCGAGCAAGAGAGAGAATCCCAAGCAGGCTCTGGACTTTGAGTGCTGAGCCCAACACGGGGCTCAGTCCCATGAACCATGAAATCATGACCTGAGAACCGAAAATCAAGTGTCAAGACTTAACCAGCTGAGCCCGACAGGTGCCCAGAGAGGAAGTGGGAGGGAGAGCATGGAGCCTGACCTGGGCATGGATCTCACAACCCTGGGATCATGACCTGAGCTGAAAGCAGAAGTTGGTCCCTCAACTGACTGGGCCACCCAGGCACCTCTTGCACCTTTTTTATTGATAGATTAGGACCTTTTATTTATTATTATTTTTTATTGTGTTTTTTTTTTTTAAATGTTTATTTTTGAGAGAGAGACAGTGTGAGCAGGGGAGGGGCAGAGGGAGAGGAAGACAGAGTCTGAAGCAGGCTCTGTGGTGGGGCTGGAACCCATGAACTGCAAGATGATGACCTGAGCCCAAGTTGGATGTTTGACCAACGGAGCCTCCCCGGCGCCCCAGGACCCTTCATTTTTAATACTGTACATTTACCTGAGTCATGGGTGAAGAGCTGTGCTAGACATTTTCTATAGCAGTGGTTTTCAGAATTTTTGGTCTGGATGATTCATATAAAAGCAATACTGAAAAACGATGTTCTTCCTTATATATTGATTCTGCATGTAAAGTGAGCATCCTCAGTTTTTCTTGATATGTTTAAGTGGTTGTAAAGGATGTAACTTTGGGAGGGTTATAAATATGGTTATTTTAAAAATAAAACTTTTATCTCTTTATTTTTAGAAGTTTATTTATTTAATTAGAGAGAGAACGCACACCAGTCGGGGAGGGGCAGAGACAGAGGGAAACTGAATCCCAAGCAGGCTCTGCACTCTTAGTGCAGTACCTGATGTGGGGCCCAGGGTCACGAATTGTGAGGCATTGACCTGAGCTGAAATCAGGAGTCAGACGCTTAACTACTGAACCACTCATGAGGCTTTAGGATCATCCTAATTTTTAAAATATTAAAATATAATGGACATATAACATGATGTAAGTTTAAGATATTTCTTTTTTTTTTATGGGGCGCCTGGGTAGCTCAGTCGGTTAAGTGTTTGACTTCGGCTCAGTTCATGATCTCACGGTTCTTGGGTTCGAGCCCCACATCAGGCTCTATGACAGCTAGCTTGGAGCATGGAGCCTGCTTCAGATTCTGTGTCTCCCTCTCTCTCTGACCCTCCTCTGCTCATGCTGTTTCTGTCTGTCTCTCAGAAATAAATAAAAAACAATAAAAAAAATTATATAAAAATTTTCCTTTTTCTTTTTAAAGTGTAAGTGGCTGTCTGGTCAGTATTATTATACACTTTTTTGTTAAGACCGGTACTTTGATTTTTCCTTTTCTGCCCTAAACACCCTATTGGACCCTTTTTCTTCTGCCTTTCCTTCTCCTATCTCTTTTTCTACCTTCTGTAGCATTCTGTTTAATTCTCTCCTACTACCTCTCTCCTCCTCTAACACATTCACTATCCTTTCCATCTTACTTGATCTTGAGAGCCTTCTTTTTCTTGTTACTGAAAGGCTCATGGGAGGTGAAGTCTTCTGTCCCTGTCCCCATCTATTGCCCCCATTGATTGCTGTCTTCTGCTCCTGCCAAGATTTGCTCTCTAGCTTTCCTGTCTCTCCATGGTATGAAAGCTCCTTCCAGCTTCCTGCCTCCATCTCTCTCCTTCTCTCAGTCCGTATTTTTCTGTCTATATATAAAATATGTAAATTGAATTTTCTTATCTCCCTTACGAATGACTTTATTATTCTGTGAAGGGACAACATGACTGTTACATTTAAAATTCCTATTTGTAAAGAAAGTAAGCAAATAAGAAGGGCATTTTGATGAGCACTTGGTGTTGTAAGTGAGTGATGAATCACTAGATTCTGCTCCTGAAACCAATATTGCAGTGTATGTTAACTAACTAAAATTTAAATTAAAAAAAAAGTAAATATATAACATCCTTCGTACTGCTAAGCAGTGTTCTAAGTGCTTTGTGTAAACTAACTCATTTAATTTTCAGTCCTATGAAATAGGTACTGTTGTTGCCCTACTCATTGTTGAGGTGAGGAAACTAAGGCACCGAGAAGTTGAGTAATTTGTGTAAAGTTATACAGTTGTATTGGTGGAATTGGAATTTGGTCCTAAGTAGTCAGTCTTAGGAGTATGTGCTTGAACTATACAGTCTTGCTTCTAAAAAGATAGTTGCTAGAATGGAAGTGTTAGCAGTAGAAATTCATTGTTTGTTCTTAGTACTGTGGCTGTTTTAAGGATCCAGAGAATTATAATTATAATTATGGATATAGAATATTCTTCAAGTTCAGTGGTATACAAGATTTCTCAGTAAAATGCAATGTAGTATGCACACAAAGTATTACAATTTAAGTCACAGTTTTTATTTAAATGGATAATCCTGTTACTGAAACATTAAAGTCTTATTTATGTACTTCTCTTTATTCCCACTACATTATTTCAGGCTCTCCTTTCTCTTCCCTGGATTATAATAGTAACTTTGTGAGATACATAGTAGGTTCCCATCTGTCTGCATTTCCAGCCTTAGTTGATAGTCCATTAATCATTAACGGAATCACTGTGACCCTGTGTTTCAGCATGAAGATTTTAAGTCATTTTTATCTCCTGCTCTTTTATGATTCACCCCTCTTTCTCACCCCCTTTATCTGTATTTTTTTCCACTTATTTTTCTGTTTAGTGAATCTCTGTGTGCCTGTTATAGCCCAATTCTAATGTCACCTTCTGTGTGTAGCCTACTCATTTACATTTCGATTGCTCCTTATCCTGTGTTCTGTGATAGTACTGATTATGACATTGTTACAACTACTGCACCTTATACATTTGTCTTCCAATACTCAGAGTTGCTTGAGGCTTAGTAGATTCAGTCTTGTTTGTCATTGAAGTGTGGATTCTTAGTGTGGGCTTGTTACCTCTCTGATTGGTTAAGAAATATTAATAGTACGGGGCGCCTGGGTGGCTCAGTCGGTTAAGCCTCCGACTTTGGCTCAGGTCAGATCTCACGTTCGTGGGTTTGAGCCCCACGTCAGGCTCTGTGCTGACAGCTAGCTCAGAGCCTGGAGCCTGCTTCCGGTTCTGTGTCTCCTTCTCTCTCTGCCCCTCCGCCTCTCATGCTCTGTCTCTCTTTGTATCAAAAATAAATAAAACATTAAAAAAAAAAAGAAACATTAATAGTTGGATTGTGGTATAGTAGGAAGTATTAGTTGGATTTATATCCCAGTTCTCTTATATTGTATGTTACCATGAGTGAGTTCATGATGCTTTCTAATTTTCTCAACTCTGAAATGGGAGGATAACCCATAGGATAATGTCTATAAATTAAAGTGCTAGACTAGTGCTAAACTGGCTTAGTACTGGTTTCTTTTTCTTTATCAGGTTTTTGTTGTTTTTGTCTGTTGTTATCTGTTGTTTGTTAAAGACAGAAGGAAAGAATTTGTAGAATTGGTTAATTCAGTGGCTCAGTGGTAGTATCAAGTTCTCTCTCTCTGTTCCTCTCTCTCCAGCATAGGCACTGGTTCTTTGACTAGCTCCCCCCCAAGACGGCAGGATGGCTCTAAGTGGTTCCAGATAGCCAGTCATTCCATAGGACCGGGGTGGGACCTGGCTTTTCTGAAAGCTTGTGGCAGCCCGACACTTGGGAGAAAATTATGTTGTTCTTTATAAAAAGAGGGGGAAGATGTTTTTGATAGGTAACTGACAGTGTCCACCTATAAAATTGATATTTGTAGGAAAGTAACAAACAAAAAGAAGAACAAATAAAAATGGTTAGTGCCTACTTCATAGAATCAACCAGGTACCATGTGGAGTATGGGACAGTTTCACACAGTGAAGAATTGTCTCCCTCCAGGTGCTGATAGAGTCATTGAGATACGTACAAGAAAACAGACATTCTACACAGTTCTCCTGTGGCAGTGGTGGTAGTGGTATTAGCCGTTGTGGTAGTAGCTGTGGCAGAACCGTTTCAAATTTGATATAAAATGAAAACCTAGCAATTTCTGCTTAGCATCTTTTTAATTTGGGGGCTCTTTAAATTGAAAATCGAACCCATTATAACAGAACAATTAGGTGATGCATTTAACAATAATAGAAATTATATGTGCTTTTTGTTTTGTTTTTCTTTTCAGTGAATGAGCTCATTCTCAAACAGAACCAAAGATTTGAGGAAAAGAGGTTCAAATTGGACCACTCAGTGAGTAGTACCGTATGTTTCGACTCTTATTACTATTTTTAATAAATTTCAATTTGTTGTTTTTATTGATTTAATATTAATTTAAAATTTTGTTTTTTTGAGAGAGAGTGCACAAGTGAGCAAGTGGCAGAGAGAGAGAGAGAACCTCAGGATGGGCAGAGGGAGGCAGGAAAGGAAGGGGAGAGAGAGACAGAAAAAAGCAGGGCTCATCTGAAGCAGGGCTCGAGCTCACCCGAGGTGGGACTTAACTCATGAACCCCATGAGATCCTGACCTGAACCGAAGTCAGATGCTTAATGAATGAGCCACCCAGGTGCCCTAATATTAATTAGATATGAAAGCTTAATATGTCATGGATCTTTTTTTTTTTTTTAAAGGAAATTTGTTTTAGGTTTATTCTGTTTAGTAAAGAACGTTGTTAACTACATTGTCCAAAATTTATTGACCACATTTTGAAAGGTCACACCAAGTCATTGTTGGCTTGTAACACATGACATTTGGAGGATTATATGGCAGTGTGAAACTATGGTTGGTAATTTGGAAAACTGTTGGAAGATTCTGAATTTAAGAGGATCAGTCCCAAATTATTGAGGGGAGTGAGCTTAAATTAATGCCTTACCAAATACAAAGTTGAAAATATGGCTAGGCAAATCATTAAAATCCAAGCACTTACTTATTTAGTCATAAAAGTTTATTTATTTTGAGGAGGGGGAGGGGCAGGGATTGGGAGAGAGAATCCCAAGCAGGGTCCATACTCTCAGCACAAAACCCAGCACGAGGCTTTATCCCACAAACCTGTGAGATCATGATGTGGACAGAAATCAAGAGTTGGACACCCGGTTGACAGAACCACCAAGGCACCCCAAAATCCAAGCACTTCTTTTGAAGGGAGTTAATACCTTAAGCTGTGCCCACTTAATATTTGTCTTGAATATGACTTTTGTATCTATTACCTAAATTCATTTAAGGGAGAAACAGTGTTTAATTTATGATTAGAAGAATGGGAGCCACTAGCTGGGAAGGAGTAGGTTAGAATATCAAAGTATTTTTTTTTATATCTATGTCATAACATATTAGGAAGTAGCAGTTAAGCATTTGTTTTAGAATCTCTGAAACAGTCTTCTTGAAGTTGCTGTGTTTCTTCTTCATTTTTAGAATGGCCACAGGTGGCAAATATTTCAAGATTTGTTGGGAACTGACCAAGATAACCTTGATTTGGCTAATGTCAACCTTATGTTGGAATTACTAGTGCAAAAGAAGAAACAACTGGAAGCAGTAAGTGGTAGCTGAACTTAAAAACATTTTAAGTGGTGATTTTTATTGCATTGAGAAAGATCTAGAAATGCTTAAAAATAATAGGGTAGTGTCTGTTACTAAGTTCATCCAATTTTATTCTGTAAGAAAACATGTGCAAGGTATCACTTCTAACAAATTACCCATTCCAAGTAAAAGAAAAGACAAACACCTTTTTTCTTTTTCTTTTTAAAAATATTTATTTTGAGAGAGAGAGAGAGCGCACACGAGCGTGTAAGAGAGCATGAGTGGGGAAGATGGGCAAAGAGAGAATCCCAAGCAGACTCCATGCTCAGCACAGAGCTTGATATGGGGCTGTATCACATGACCATGACATCATGACCTGAGCCAAAATCAAGAGTCTAACTGACTGAGCCATCTAGGTGCCCGATTTCTTTTTAAAAACATTTATTTTGGGAGAGACAGCAAGGAGGGGAGGGACAGAGAGAATGGAAGAGAGAGAATCTTAAGTAGGCCCCTTGCTGTCAGTGCAGAGCCCTGACGTGGGGCTCAGTTCATGGACTGTGAGATTATGACCTGAGCAGAAGGCAACAGTCATATGCTTAACTGACTGAGCCCCCCAGGTGGGTGCCCCAAGAAAAATTTCTTATATACAACTTAGTTGGACTGTCCAGTTTATACTAAGAAAAACTGAGTGATAAGAAAGACATGAGAAAGTACAGTTTTGTTTTAATGGGGAACAATTATATTGGTCATTTTTTTCTAATAAATATATTACTTGCCATATCTTCTCTTCTTCACATATGAGATTTAGAAGAGAAAATAGATATTATTTTTATCTACATGAAATCCTTTCAGCAAGCGTCCATTGGTGGCAGCTGTAGTCTATGGCTTAAAGGAATTTATAGAAAGATGGGAATGAGAACTAAATATATCCTGTTTCATCTAATGAAAGCAAATAAATGTAAAA
Organism: Suricata suricatta; assembly: GCF_006229205.1. Taxonomy (NCBI): domain Eukaryota; kingdom Metazoa; phylum Chordata; class Mammalia; order Carnivora; family Herpestidae; genus Suricata; species Suricata suricatta. The sequence continues at coordinate 125,990,018 of NC_043702.1, read as the reverse complement.
TTGCATTTATTTCATGTAAATATAAACAGTGTAAAATGTGAATTTGCATGTATTAGTCAAGAATGGAATATAATCCATTAGGAGCAACTCACACCTTAGCATAGGCAGAGTCCCCGTGACCTGGCTTAAATGAAAAGGAGGGGGTTAAGTGAGTGAGTGAGTGAGTAGCTGACATACAGGAAAAGGACAAGTTTAAGAACCAAATATCGGGAAGATTGGAACCATAGCTTCTCTGGAGACTATGAGGAAATGAAATCAGGCTCTCGAATGTTGTTGGGTCTTTGGTGCCTCATGTGTTCTTCAGGACAGGTCTGATTTCCTTTTCTCAGATTTTTATCACATGGTGGGTAATATAGTCACTTGCACTTTCTTCATTTATATTTATGTTTTAAAGAAGCAAAAGGGCTTTCCTTTCCAGTTTCAGTTTAAAAAATTCTGTGGCGGAAGTGTTTATTAACATAGCTTAGATCTGGAGTGCATCCGATAGAAATGGGCGTCTTTTAGTAGGCCAAGGGACTGGTGGAGGTTGTGCTTAACAGAATGATTCTCCCAGGTTGTGGTTTTTTTAAGGGGCAGGGCCCTTAGGAATTTCTCCTGTCTTTTTGGAAGAGGGGCTTTATCTTTTATTTACTTATTTTCTTTTAGTTTTATTGAGATATGATTGGCATATAACATTGTGTACACTTAAGGTATATAGCATAATGTCTTGATATACATGTATGGTGCAGTGATTACCACAGTAAGTTTAGTAACATCCATCATCTCATATAGCATCCATTACCTCATATAAGTACAAGAGAAACAAAAAAGGAAGTGTTTTTCTTTGTAATGAAAATTTTTAGGATTTACTCTTTTAGTAATTTTTTTTAATTGATTTTTGAGAGACAGAAAGAGACCGCGTGAGCAGGGGAGGGTCAGAGAGAGAGGGAGATAAAGAATCTGAAGCAGGCTCCAGGCTCTGAGCTAGCTGTCAGCACAGAGCCTGCCTGATGCGGGGCTCGAACCCATGAACTGTGAGATCATGGCCTGAGCTGAAGCCAGACGCTTAACCGACCGAGTTACCCAGGCGCCCCTCTTTTAGCAATTTTCAAATATACCATATAGTGGTATTGACTGTAGTCATTGTGTTGTATCCTCAGTACTTATTGTAACTGGAAGTTTGTACATATTGATCACCTTCATCCAGTCCGCCCCCCTCCCTCATTTCTAGTTAGCACAAATCTGATCTCTAGCAGTATGGTGTGTTTTGTGTTAAGATTCCACCTGTAAGTGATATCAATCTCTGTCAGACTTTTTCACTTAACATAATGCCCTCAAGGTCCATCCATGTTGTTGCAAGTGGTTAAGATCTCCTTTATTCTCACGGCTGAATAATATCCCATTGTGTATATACCTGCCATGTCTTTGTCCATTCTTGGTGGTGGACCCTTATCTGTATCTTGGTTATTTTGTAAATAATGCTGTAGGGTCCATGCATGTGTCTCTTCAGTGTAGTGATTCAGTTGTTTGAATAAATACTGAAAAGTAGGATTACTGGATCATATGGTAGTTTTCAATTTTTATTTTTCTTAAGAATGCCCAGAAGTTTGATTCAAGGTTCAGAGGTGGTGGCCAGGCTGCCTTCCTTGTTGTCCAGCACCTCCTTCTCCAGTATTGGCTTTGTTTTTATTTTTATTTTTTTTGAAAATTGAAGTAAGGTTCTTGTTTTTAATTTTTTTTTAGTGTGTGTTTATTTGAGAGAGAGAGAGAGAGAGAGAGAGAGAGAGAGAGAAAGTGAGAGCGAGCAAGCCAGCAGGGGAGGGCAGAGAGGAAACAATCCAAAGCAGGCTCTGAACTGTCAGCATGGAGCCCAATACGGGGCTTGAACTCCTAAACCATGAGATCACGACCTGAGCCGAAATTGGATGCTTAACCTACTGAGCCACCCAGATGTCCCGAGTGAGGGAAGATTCTTAACGTGAATTTTTTTTCAAAATTGCTTTCCCAAGGGAAACTCTCCTTATGCCTCCAGCGATGGGCGTTTGAACTGGTCCTTCTGGTGCTATTAGCCACCTTGTGCAGAGGGGGTTTCAGTAGCTTGCGTTCAAGATTTGTCCTTCTGTAGTGCAGGGATCTGCTCCATCCCAGCTGTTACCTCCAGCTGGGATCTACAGTGCCTTGTAGATCTGGAAGGTCAGGTGGACCAGGGAAGCCATGCAGCCGTTATGGTACCTGTGTACCTAGAAGCCTTCCAACAGTTAGGTGGTGAAAAGCCACATAACTATTTTCAGTTTTTTGAGAAACCTCCATACTGTTGTTTCTCACAGTAGTTGTACCAATTCACATTCCCACCCGCAGTGCACGGGGGTTCCTTTTTCTCCGCATCCTCACCGCCAGGTGTTAGCTCCTCTCCTTTAGATAAGAGCCGTTGTAACAGGTGTGAGGTGATAGCTCATAGTGGCTTTAATTTGCATTGCCCGAATGATTTGTCAGTTATTGGCTGTCAGTGCAGAGCCTGATGTGGGACTCGATCCAGATCATGACCTGAGACAAAATCATGTGTTGGACACTTGACTCTCAGGCACCCCTGCTTATTAATATGTTGGTTGGCTGTCAGGAATTGTAAATTTTGTTTAGTTTTTTTTTCTATTACTTTATACATTCCTGAGCTTTGTTCTGTTAAATTACTTGGAAATAGTTGGATTCTTTTGAATCTTTTTTTTAAAGCTTTATTAGGTGGTAACAGAGGATATTTTTATGTAGGCTAATTTTGCCCCACTGCCAAAGCAAACTTTTTGAGTATTCTTTTTTTTTACTTTGTAATCAGTATATTAAGGAAACATTCATACATTTCAAGAATTGCTTAAATCTGATATCTAGATTTAAGCCTGTGAATATTACTGTTAAACCTACAATTTTTAAAAATGTTTTTTATTTATTTTTGAGAGACACAGAGAGACACAGAGAGAGAGGGAGGCACAGAATCTGAAGCAGGCTCCAGGCTCTGAGCTGGCTGTCAGCACAGAGCCTGACTCGGGGCCCGAATCCACGAACTGTGAGATCGTGATCTGAGCCGAAGTCAGACGCTCAACCGACTGAGCCACCCACACGCCCCTAAACCTACAATTAAAGCTATTCATCATAATTTGCTATACTAGCAACATTAGATTACAGTTACTTCGGAGTATTAAATGGTTTAAAGTAACACCTTCATATCTCATACATGCAAATTAACTTCTCACTTAAGTTCCCCTGCTCCGAAAGTCACTATTCTGAAGCTTATCATGGTCCAAAGAGAAGGAAAAAAAAGGTATAATCTGAACTGATGTATATATATAAAAAAAAAAAGAAAAGATGGTGCTGCAGAGGGGAACGCTGTTCTAGCTTAACAATTAAGGGTCATACACTAAAGTCAGTACATACACTTAGCATTTTAGTCTAAACTGTCTCATGTACATAGAAGTGAAGTCAGTTACAAAGTATGGCCTAACAAATGCTAGGGGAAATTTTTAAAAAAGGAGTTTTAACAACTACGAAATAGATTTATCTCGTACACTGAAGTCATACATACAGGGCTAAGTCAGAGCCTTTATATTTGAATTTCTTCTTTATCTTTTATAACTCTACTAAGTGTAATTGAGTATTCAAAACAGTAGGAAGCAGTGCGCTATGATTGTGGTCCTTCACTTGCTCATTACTGCATTAGAAGGCCAGCAGTGTCCCTCCCTTGCCCCGGTAAGAGGTCTGACACCACACAGCACTTCCAGGTTGACGCTCATCATCCTCATGTGCTTCTCCATTTGTAATGGTGCCATCTTCCTTGATTTGGATCAAAATCCATCAGTTCTACCTGGGCCAATTCATCCGTCTCTTCTGCTTCCTTCCTCTCAGGTAGGAGTTTTCCCAGCAGGGAGAGTTCGTCAGGAGAGAGAAAGGCATTCTCAGGAAAGTTTACCTTAAATTCGATGATTAGGTGACCTTTTCCATATGGTCTCCAATAAACTGGCATGCCTTCATTTGGCACACACTGGATACCTCCATGCCTGACAGTCTCACCCAGGGTGAGAGGTAATGATGATGGCTTGGTTGTCAAGAGTAGGTATTGTCTTTTGAAAGCCACACAGTGCTTCACGCAGGGGTACATCCGCACATATGAGGAGATCTCCTTGCCGAGTAAAATCAGCATGGTCCTTCTGATCTAAAACAGTGATGCTATCTCCTGGCTCCAGTCCTGGGTCTTGGTCTCCTTCACCATGGAGTGTTATCTTCTGGCCATCTTCATGCCTTTGTCACTATAAACTTCTAGAAGTTGTTTACTTGACCCCATTGCAGCTTTTACATGTCTTTAGAACTGATCTCTTTCCCGTGGTCCTGCCACTCCATGCACACAGATTGAACTTGTTGAACCATTCTAGGTCCCATCTGGTGGAAAAAAAATTTTTTTTAATTCTTTCTTTATAAAAATGTTCATTTATTTTCAGAGAGAGGAGAGAGTGAGCATGAGTGAGCAGAGGAGGGGCAGAGAAAGAGGGAGAGAGAAAATCCCAAGCAGGTTCTATGCTGTCAGCATATAGCCCAACGTGGACTCAATCCCAGGAACCTTGAGATCATGAACTGAGCCAAAATCAAGAGTCAGATGCTCAATCTACTGAGCTACCCAGGTGCCTCTCTTTTACCATGGTGGGGAGTGGGAAGGAGCACATTGCTGGACACACAGCTCAGGCAGCTGCCACTCCTCTGTTTCTCACTGAGCATTCTGGAAAGTTCTACCCTTTTTTGAGTATTCTACCTGATGTTTTTGTATTTCAAGGCTTTTCTGCCCTGGCTCCTTGGAAAAGATAATATTTCTGGTCCTCTTTCTTGCTATCTATCTTAATTTCAAGTTAGCTAACATACAGTGTAGTCTTTTAAGCGTTCTCTCTTTTTTTTTAAAAAAAGTTTTTAATGTTTGTTAATTTATTTTGAGAGAGATAGAGCATGAGCAGGGGACAGGCAGAGAGAGAGAGGGGGAGAGAAAGAGAAAGAATTCCAACTAGGCTCCATGCTGCCAGCACAGAGTTAGATGCAGAGCTCGAAGTCCTGAACCGTGAGATCATGCCCTGAGCCAAAATTGAGTCAGATGCTTAACCTACTGAGCCACTTAGGCACCCCTGTTACTCACATTTTTAAGCATTCTCTTTTTAATCTTCTGTTTCCTTTATGTATTTTCTTTTATATTCACATGTGAAATTATAGTTTCAGAAATTTGCTATTTATCTCCTTTCTTGAAATTTTACTTTATTTTATTTTTAATGTTTATTTTATTTTTGAGAGAGAAAGAGAGAGAGAGACACCCCGCCGACAGGAGAGGGGCAGAGAGAGGGAGACACAGGATCCAAAGCACTCTCTAGGTTCTGAGCTATCAGCACAGAGCCCAATGTGGGGCTCAAACTCCCGAACCGTGAGATCATAACCTGAGCTGATATCGGAAGTTTAATCGACTGAGCCACCCAGGCACCCCCTAAAATATCCTTTTAACGAAGATTAAATTGCAGAAAAGGTCCATTTGCTGAACTGAATTCCTATTGTTCTTAGTTGGTTCCAGTTTTCCTTTGACTTTGAGGCTTTGGGGCATTTTTTCCCTCTTCTTTCTACAAATCAGTTGCATTCTTAGCTTATTTACATATTCTAGTTGATAGACTGAAGCAGAGTATTCAGACTTAGTATTGGAGGATAGTTTGTACACATCCACATCCTTTGCAATTGCATCAACAGTGCTGGCTGTGTGTGTTGTTTTTGTATAAAGAGACGGTCTTTGCTCTTAGGCCGAATATTTTGTTGACCATTACAGAGAACCAGTATAAGAAATCCTAAGAAAGATGCAGAAGGATATTTGTCATCATTGTTGGGGCACAGAGCCCTGATGAGTTTGTTCTTTGTGATAGTTCAGCTTACCTTTCAGGAATGTGTCTAAGGTCCAGTAAGTACCATTTTGTTTTGAGGAGAACAATTCACTTTAAAAGTTTCATGATACTATGTTTTAAAAATTTATTCACTTGTGAAACATGAATTCCCTTATGTTAATTAGAATATCCTAATGTGATTGTCTCTTTGTATTTGTTCTCCCTTGTCCGTATTATTTTGACTTAAACATTTCATTGATCTATTTTGCCTTTTAAATATGCAAAATATGAAGAGCCCTTCTCTCTCCTCACAGGGGATAGACTCTGGGAGTGGGGTGGCCCTGCTTTTTTGTGTAATGTGTAATATTTAGGGATTTGTCAAATTTTGGCTTATTTTTATTATCTGGGAATTTGGTTTAATTTTATTTTGAGAGGTGGAGGGGGGGGGCAGAGGGAGAGAGAATCTTAAGCAGGCTCCACACTCACTGCACAGCCAGTTACAGGGCTCAGTCCAACAATCATGTCCTAGGCCAAAATCAGGGAGGTTGCCTTACTGACTCAGCCACCTTACTGACTGAGAGGCTCCTGGAGACTTGTGAAACTAAGGTTCTTGGAATCTTTTCTGGAGTAACAGGATCAAATATAATTGTCCCTATTTGTTTTAACAAATGCTCCCCAGATAATTCTGGTGCATAACAAGGTAAATGAAAGTTTTATTATTTTTCTTATTTATTTATTTTTGTTTGATTTGGAAGTGATTTACTGGTCTTTATTCTTCTTCTTTTGAGATATATAAATTTGAATTACCTTGGTTAATAAACCATCTCATTCCATTTTTAGCTTCTAATGATCTTTTTATATATATGCATTCATCAGTTTCACCTGGAATTCCTTGGCTCTTTGTTTGAATTTTAGTAGTAATAGATAAATATTTTCAGTTTTATATTTTATACCCAGAGGTTGTCAAGCTTATAATTATCTTTTATCTGCTACATTTGTTTCACTTAACAATTTGTATTATTTATCTCTCCTTCCACTTGATTATATTAAGGTATTTGTTTTTAAAATGTTTGATTTTGACTGAAATTTTCTATGGAAATACAGTTAGTCTCACATCTGTGGGAGTAGGTAATAGCCACACATTGTAAGTTTCATTTCTAAAAGGTATGGATTCCTTATTTACTATGCTGCTTTTGGAGAAAGCAATTGTTTCTAGAAAGTATGTTGATTCCACTATGATTGTTTTGTCTTGGTGTTCTCTTAGTGTGGTTGGAGGGGAAAGCTGGGGCAGATGACAGAGTTGCCATTTTCCATAAGTGGTTTTTCAGTATGGTAGATGAGGAATATAGTTTAAAACACCTGTTTCTTAAAAATGACTTTTAGTTTTGGGGGAGAATGGCTTGCTTTTAAAAATGCCAGTTAGTAAATGAGAAAACTGATTAAGTAGAAGTAATAGGCTCTAACTTAAATGGGTGCATGAAGTTGCTTCACACTGGTTATAGTGCAGTGTTAAACTTTGAACTCATAGTCATGTTTTTATTTTATTTTTTTAAATAGTTTATTGTCAAATTGGTTTCCCTAATAGTCATGTTTTTAAAAGAACAATTATAATTTTCTATTATAGGAATCACATGCAGCCCAACTACAGATCCTTATGGAATTCCTCAAGGTTGCAAGAAGAAATAAGAGAGAGGTATATTATTTTGTGTGTTTTACAAATGTTTCCTTTACTGTTGTTGAGTATTCCCATTTCCCCCCATTTTTGTAAAGGCATTTCATGCTCAAAAGCTTATTTAAATATGTAAAAAAGACTTTTGAGTTGTAGGCTGTTTTCTTATGCTTTGTTATTTTAACTTTTTTTTGCCTTTAGAACTTGGTACTTTATTATTTTAATTTTATTATTTATTTCATACTTTTTTGGATACTTTATTACTATTTTTATGTTTGTCTATTTATTTTGAGAGCGCGAGCATGGGAGGGGCATAGAGGGAGGGAGGGAGGGAGGGAGACAGAGAGAGAGAGAGAGAGAGAGAGAGAGTCCGTCCCAAGCAGGCTTCATGGGGCTCGTTCCCATGAACCTAGAGATTGTGACCTGGGCCAAGATTAAGAGTCAGATGCTTAACTGAGCCATCCAGGCACCCCTACGAATTGGTACTTTAAAATCCTTTTTTGGATGTGTACTGAAAAGTTTTCTGTAGGATTGAATACAGTGACTTAACCTCAAAGCTCTAAAGAGTAGAAAATAGAATTACCAAATGACACTCTGAAAAGAGAACTTTGGAACTTTGGATAATAAAGTCTTATGTATTTTTCTTATGGCAAAAATGTATGCTGGGGGGACAAACCGGCAAAAACATAGCTACTACCTATTTAGAACTTGGAAATGTGTCATACAGGATAGCTAAAAGGTAATTTTTTATTAATAATCTTATAATCAGGGATTTTTTCATTTTATATTTTAAAATTCTTCAATTACACTATCGGTACAAAATATGGGAAAATCAAAGGCAAAAATCCTATTCAATGGGGAGAATGCTAATATAACTTCAAAAAGCAGTTTTTATTTAAATTCCAAACTGTCTTCAAATTTCTTATATTTTTAAATTTTCTATGTAAGATTTTTTTATTAATTAAAAAAATACATGTAATGTCTATTATGTGCCAAGTTTTGGGCCATCTATTTTTGAAACTAAAAAGTTGAGAGATGTTTTTATTTTGATGAAGTATGGTTAGTGTGCGTTGTCAGAACCTTACATTATCTTAGAGTGCTATTTCCTCTGTTTCTGATTATTTGTGATATCTATTTTTAACTTTTTTAAAATTCAAATTGGATTTTTCTGTATTATACTGTTGATAGCTAAATATTCTTTATCTGGTTTATGGCTTTTTTAAAAATTAAACTTAAGCTTTGCAGAGCTAATAATTGTGATTTTAATATGTCTGTTAACAAAAACATGTTCATTATAAATTTAAAATTTATTCCTCTCTTTTTTTCCTTTTTGGTGGCTACTTCTTAAACTTTGGTCTGCATAAGAATCACCTGAAGACCTGATAGAATCCAGGTTCCAATTAAGGGGCTGTGTTTTGGAACCCCATAGTCTGTATTTCTAGGAAGCTTCAGGCGATGATATGGTTGGTCCTTGGACCACACTTGCATAGCAAAGCTGAAAATTTTATAATGTATGGAAATAAAATTATTAATTTCATATGTACACTCAACATCTTTTTGCTATAGAAAATTCTTTGGAAAAGTGATAGTTTTTCATATTCCATATATACCTACCAACTTTTAAAGATAGAATGTGAAATTGTTTTACAGTAGTTTCATATGCTTCTTTGTGCCTTAAATTTTAAACTCATTGAATGTGGGATTAAGTACATGAGAAGTTAGGTGATAATGAATGAGTAAATGATTCAATTAAGTGTATAGTCCAAACATAGGGTGTCTGAGGGTTAAATTAAATGGCTGGTCATTGTCTGTGTCCTGAATTATTATTAAAAAAATTTTTTTAATGTTGATTTATTTTGAGAGAGAGGCCAAGTATCAGCGAGAGGGAGGGAGACACAGAATCCAAAGCAGGCTCCAGGCTCTGAGCTGTCAGCACAGAGCCTGATGTGGGGCTCAGACTCATGGACCATGGGATCATGACCTGAGCTGAAGTCAGAGGCTTAACCAAGTGAGCCTCCCAGGCTCCCCTATGTCCTGAATTATTTAAGGTTTTCATTAGACCCTGAGGTTTTTCACTGCTTTTCTAGAGGTCTACTGATGCTTGAAACAAAATTGTTAGATTTTAAAATGTCTCAGGTAATAACAGGATACAGCATATAACTCTAAAAAAAAAACAAACTGTGAAGATTCTGAGATTATTACCCTACTAGGAAGCTGACGAGTTAGCCTGTCACACTTTCATTTGTGCTGTCAGTTTCACAAGACTTCTGGGCTGGAGATAGAGGGTTTGCACATTTGGTGCACCTGCTTCATGTTTGCATGTTTTCTCTGAACCTTAAGTCTCGCCAGGGTGACGTAGAGATGGGCTCAGGTAAAAGGTGCACATAGGGCATTTATGTAACAACTAAGGAACCCCAAGTTTAAGAAATCCCAGTGTTTTAAAAGGTCTGCTGGCAAACCTCTCTAGCCTTTGCCCTGGAGGGAGGTACTATTTTTATCATGTTGATCAGAAAACAAATCTGCCCTCTGTCCCTGACAAAGTCACTATTTTCAGGGTTCACTGTAGACACATCCTTGAAAAGATAGTTTGGAACTAAAGCTATGACAGGATGTTCAGAAATGGGAGAGATCAGTAGAAAATTGTTTTCTAATAAATAACTCATCCTTGTGATTTTAATTTTTCCTCTCTCACATGTGGTGGTCGAGGGCCTCTAATAATCTTCTAGGATACTGCTTTTGATCACGTAGCTCTTAGTAGAAGTATATTTTTGTAATTGAATGTCTGGGTTAATTGTACTGTAGAATTTTGCAGTGTGGTTTTAGATTGATCTTGTGAATGAATGATTTCTTTTTCCATTTTGAAGCACTTTAACTGAGAGGTGCACTAGTTCTACATACTTCTGGATATTGATGTCTCTTTGGTTTATTGATTATATTGTTATTAATACATTTTGGTTTCCTTTTGTTTCTTGTGGTTGTTGTGCCTATAATTGAGTGATTTTGAGTTATTTCAGGTTTAATTATCTAAGAGACACTGAGGAGCAAGGTTAAAAAAGTTTTAAACATTTGAAAATTTAGTGCTTTGTCAATAGACTTTAAAAGTTTATCTGTTACTTTGATTGAATTTCATAAATTTCTCCATAATTGGAGTCAGGTACATTAGTGATATGTAATCATAATAAACTTTAGTCTAGAAATTTAGTTGATTAATACCTCATAATTCTGTACAGACAGAATGAAGTGAGTGGTTATATTTTTCACATTTATTGTAAAGTATATTTGCATACCTAATCCTCAAAATGAATATTTGTTAGAGGTCTTGCATCTAGTTGTGTAATTTACACTTGAACTTATTCAAAGTATAGGCTGACCAGGAGGCAAACTACTACTTTTGAATTTATTTTCCTAAGAGTAACATTCAGACTTGAAAATTAACTTTGTGATCTTATACTTAACTTTTTTTGGGTTATGATATGTGTTGGTTTAGATATTGATATATACCAATCTAAGAAGTTAAATCTGCTTTTCAGATTTAACATACTTATTTACTCCAATATCACATCTTGCTAGTACTTTAGGGCTGTTAGAATTCTTTATTTATTTGTTTATTTTTAAGTTATTTTTCCCTACTGACTCTTTTTCGGATATTACGAGAAGGACACATAGTAGGCATGTGCATTTATTATCTATTGCTGTGTAACAGGTTACCATCAAAATGAATGGCTTAAAACATTAAACATTTAATATCTTGGGTCAAAAATTGTGGGGCAGTATAGCTGAGTGCCTTGGCTCAAGGTTTCTAGCAAGCTGCTGTCAAGATGTTGGCCAGGGTAGCAGTTAACCTCAGAGTTCGCTTGGGGTAGGAATCCTTCCAAGCTCACCCACTGGCCATTGGAAAAGGATACCAATACCTTGGCACATGGGCTTCTCCATTGGTTGCTCACTACATAGCTTCTGGCTTCTCTCAGAGGGAGCAAGTGAGAAAGAACACATTTTGAAGACAGCAGTTATATATAATTTTTAAACTTAAATTTGGAAGTTACATTCTAGCACATGTGCTATTTTCTGGTCATTAGAAGCAAATTATTAGGTCCAGCCCACATCAGGAGAGGTAATTATACAAAGGTGTGAATACTCAACAGGAAACTTTGGAGACCATCTTAGATTCTGCCTGCCATGGCATTTAATAAGTATAAATATTTAAAAATTTTATTTAGTTCTAGAGAGAGAGGAGTGTGAATTCATGAGAGCTGGAGAGGGGCAGAGAGAGGGAAAGAGTCCCAAGCAGGGTTCTGCTCTGTCAGCAAAGACTGGAGGTGGGGCTCGACCTCACAAGCTGAGATCGTGACCTGAGCAGAAGTCAGAAGTTAGACGCTTAACTGACTGAGCCACTCAGGTACCCCAATAAGTAAATATATTTAAATGAACATGTTATACTTTTTTCATGGTCAAATAGAACAGAAGGGCTCTGGGTTTAATGCAAAAGCCAAATTTGTATCAGCATTTAAATAATTGCCTTATATTTAATTAGATTTAGTTTTAAAGTACACTCTTGGGGGCACCTTGGTGGCTCGGTTGAGCGTCCGACTTCAGCTCAGGTAATGATCTCATGGTCCATGGGTTTGAGGCCCATGCCGGGCTCCCTGCTGTCAGGGACAGAGTCTGCTGTGGATCCTCTGTTGCCTTTTCTCTCTGCCCCTCCCCTGCTCACACACATAGGCATGCTCTCTTTCTCTCTTCTGCTCAAAAATAAATAAACATCCAAATGGCCTACAGACACATAAAACGATGCTCATCACTCATCATCAGGGAAACACAAATCAAAACCACACTGAGGTACCACCTCACACCAGTCAGAGTGGCTAAAATGAACAAAGCAAAAGACTACAGTTGTTGGAGAGGGTGTGGAGAGATGGGCACCCTCATACACTGTTGGT
>NC_043702.1:125967969-125977451 GCF_006229205.1 Suricata suricatta | reverse complement strand
GGGGGGAAGACAGGTGGTGGTGATGGTGGAGGGCACTTGAGGGGAAGAGCACTGGGTGTTGTATGGAAAACAATTTGACAATAAAATATTATGGAAAAAAATATTTTTAAAAATTCAAAATGTATTCCTGGACATTTGTGGTACCTGTTTAATTTACTGAAACAGGACAGCTTTTTTAAAATTCTTTTTTTTAATGTTTATTTATTTTGACAGAAAGCAAGAGAGAGTGCATGCACACAAGCAGGGGAGGGGCTGGGGGGAGAGGGTGAATCCCAAGCTGGCTCTGCACTGTCAGCCCAGAGCCCAGTGCGGGGCTTGATCCCATAAACTTTGAGATTATAACCTGAGCTGAAACTAAGAATTGGACTCTTAACCAACTGAGCCACTCAGTTGCCCCAGCTTATTTATTTATTTATTTATTTACTTACTTATTAAATTTAGATTCAAGTTAGTTAACATAATGCAGTATTGGTTTCAGGAGTAGACAGTTTTGATAAGTAAATCTTGGTTTCCTTTTGGTTTTGTTTGGAATTCCAGTGAATTAATTTTGCAGTGTTTTTATATGAAATAAAAAAATCCATAAACAGAGTTTACAGTGTAAAGACTTCTAGAATGACCATCCATGTAACCACTATCCTGATTAAACCATCAGGTTATTGCTGGGACTCCTAAGGTTTCTGCCTAATCTTTCCAGATGGTAGCTTTCTCCCTTGACCATTAAATGGGTCAATATTCTGATAACTAATCACCTCCCTGTTTTTCTTTATTATTTTGATGCCTAAGTATTTATAAGTCTCTTTTTTTTTTAACTTCAAAAGATTTACTTCTGCAGCATGTAATGTTTTTTCTGTTCTTGTCTTTGACTCAATTTATGGTTCATCCATATTGTATATGGCTATAGTTGATTAGTTTTGTTGCATAGTATTTTATTAATTGAATTTACCGCATTTTTGTGGTTGATGGGCTTTGGAATTGTTTTTAGTTTTGGGCTATTCACAGATAGTGCTACTATCTTGTGTATGTGCCCAGGCATATTTATGCATATATATTTGTTTGGTATGTATGTAGGAGTGGAGTTGATGAGTCATAGGACCTAATATATTTTCAAATTTAGTAGATAAGAAACTTTTCCTAAGTAGTTGTATTAGTTACTCTTTTTTCATGTGTTTTATGTGTGTTCATATTGCACTGTATTCTTCCCAATACTTGGTATCACAATAGACTTTCAGTGTAGCTTTTCTTGGGAGTATGTATTGCTATCTCTTTGTAGTTTTAATTTTTATTTACCTAAAAACTAATGAGGTTGAGCACCAATTAAACTGTTTTTTGTTGGCTGATTAGGTTTTTTTGTGTATGTGTAAAGTACTTGTTTAAAGTTTTTTGCATCTTTTCTATTTAGTTGATTTTCTTAATGATTTGTTGTGCATATATTCTAGATAAAAATTCTTTGAATTAACTATCTATCTCTGTCTTTAGTATTTTCTCCCGTCTAATTAGGCTGCTTATTTCATTACTTTAATAATGTCATTTAGCTAATAGAAGTTTCTGGGGTTTTTTTTTGAGTTTATTATTTTAGAGACAGAGAAAGAGAGAGTGCAGCAGCAACAGCAGCAGCAGGAGAGGGGAAGGGAGAGAGAGAGGGAGAAAGAGAAGGCTCTGGGCTGTCAGTACATTTGGGGCTTGATCCCAGGAACCCTAGATGAAGGCCTGAGGCAAATCAAGAGTCCAGGAGTCAGGTGCCTAAGCAACTGAGACAACCAGGTGCCCCTGTTTTTTATAGAGATACATTTATTGGTCTTTCCTGCCTTTTGAGTTAGATAAAGAATTTCCCACGTGCAGTCATGAAGACGTTTTGCCATATTAAGTATTTGATGCTTTATCTTTTTTAATTTTTGACATTCAGATTATAATCTATTTGGGATTTGTTATTATGTATAATGTGAAGAGTGGGCAACTTTTCATATGGGTATCCAGTTGTCCAAGCATCCTTAGTTGAAAAGTCCATCTTTTTCCTATTGCTCTCAAGCAAGACCTTTGTCATGCATAATGTGTCCCATATATGAGGGTCCATTTCTAGGCTTGCTTTTCTGCTTTACTGCCTGTGTGTCTATCTTTTGGCAGAACTATGTTGTGTTAAAAACTAGAGCTTTAAATTACTGTTCTTTAGGAAATTCTCGGTTATGGCTCTTATTTCTATATAAATTTTAAAACCGGGTACATTTACATGGTAAACCTGCTGTGAATTTTTTTTTTTTTACTTGGGAATACTTTGACTCTGTGGATCAATTTGGGAGAGCATATCCATATACAATATTGAGTCTTTTGACTCATGAATACAGGATTTCTCTGTATATAATTAGGTCCTTAAGAATGTCCTTCACAATTTTGATAGATTTAGGGAATTCTTACATACCTTTGTTTTAGATTTGTTATTAGGTCTTCAGTAAATTTTTTTTATATATAATTGTAAACAATGTCTGTGTCTTCCATTTCAGTTTCTTAACTGTTTGTTGCTGGTATATAAAAATACAGTTGATTTTTATAGGTAATTTTTTTTATCCAGCAACTTAAATTCTCATTAATTCTAATAATTTATTTGTAGATTCTTTTGTGTCTTCTGTATACACATCGTCATCTGCAAATAATAACAGTTTAGTTTCTTTCTTTATGATCCTTATATCTTTTATTTATTTCTCTTGTCTTACTCTGCTGGCTAGGACATCCGGTACAATGATGAATAGAAGTGGTGATAGCGGGGCATCCTAGTCTTGGTGCTGATCTCAAAGTGAAAGCTTTCGACGTGTCACCATTAGGTATGATGTTTTCTGTAGGTTTTTTTGTAGGTACTTTTTATCATTCAAGGAAGTAAATCTCTATTCCCCATTTCCTATGAGGACTCCCCCCTCTCCCTTTAATCATTAGTGGGGATTGAGTATTGTCCAAAATTTTTGTGCATCTGAGATGATACTTTTTTCATTCTATTAATGTGAATAATTAAATTGGTTTAACATTAAAGGGTAAGTCAGCTTTGCACCTAGGGCTGTCATCCATCCTGCTTTGCCCAGGCATATTCTAGTTTTATCACTGGACTGCCTGCATTCTGGGAAACCCCGCCAGGATGGTTGTTTGCCCTACTTGCGTTCCTAGTGTAAACCACACTTGGCCATGATGCGTATCCTCTTCTACGGTGTGTGGTTTGCTGATACTTTGTTTAGGATTTTACATCTATTTTTATTAGTGAGATTGTTGTGTAACTTTTTTCTCACACTGATTTTGTTGAGCTTTGCTATAATGATTATTACTTTTATCAAATGAGTTTGGGAATGTACCCTCTTTCTGTTTTCTGGAGGAATTTGTGTGGTCTAGGAAGTATATTTTTGCTCAGTGTCTAACGATTTTACTGAAGAAGCTCTCTGGATTTGTTGTGTATTTGTGGAAAGTTTTAAACTATTGATTCAGTTACTGTAACACTTACATGCTTTTGCAGTTATCCTTACTTATTCTCTTACACAATAACAGAACAACTATTATGTAGCAGTTATGATTATTCAGTTTTTAAGTACCACCTGTGACATGTATACTTTTTTGTTGTTTGTTTCATCTAAATTTTCAAATGGATTGATGTAAGATTTGTCTTACTACTAACTTTTGAATGCCTCCCAGAGTGTTGAGTGATGTCTTTCATTTCTGAGTTTGCTTATTGCTGCTTTCCTTTTTCCTCTTTTTTTCTTGATCCCCTCTTGCTGGGGATGTATCGGTTTTACGAATCTATCTGTCTATCTAAAAGAACCAACTATTGGCTTTGTTTCTGTTCTCTATTTTATTTTTGCTTTTCATTATTCTAATTTAGGCACTTCATAATTTCCACTGTTCCACTTTCTTTGGTTTTATTTTATTGTCCCTTTTCTAATTTGTTAACTTGGATGTACATTTTATACATACTATTTTTTCTAATATAGGGATGTAAGGCCATAATTTTTCTTTGGTTACATCTGATGATTTTGGTGGTATTTTATTTGTTGTTGAAGAGAATTTCTAAAACTTTGTGCTGACAGCAAAGATCCTGCTTGGGACTCTCTCTTTCTTAAAAGAAATAAACAAACAGATTTTCAAAAAAGAAGCAAAATTATTACTTGGACATTGGAGTTTTTTTGTTGTCTTTTTGTTACTGATTTCTGTGTTAATTCTATTTTTATCAGTAAATAGTTTGTGTTATATTCCTTCGAATATGATATCTGCACTGTCACCTGTTGGTTAAATTTTTGTTTCAAAAAGAATGTTTTCTGCAATTGCATGCTGCAATGTAACATTTGTGAAAATTGTCTGCATCTTTACTGAGTCTTTGTTTCCTGTTACATGTATTAATGAATAATTATATTTGAGGTGTGTTTCTCAAAGATAGCAGAGATATTTTTATCCACTCTGCCAGATTCAGCCTTCGTATATTTAGACCATTTATACTTAATGTAAATGTTATGGCTTAAGCTTACCATTTTATTCTTTGTTTAACGTTTCTTTTTTCTGTTGGATTTTGTTTTATTTTTCATATTATTATTTTTTAAATACATATGAATATATTTTTTTATGTTTATTTTTGAAAGAGAGAGCTGAGGAGGGGCAGAGAGAGGGGCAGAGAGGATCCGAAGTGGGCTCTGCAGTGACAGTAGCGAGCCAGATGTGGGGCTCAAACTAACGAACCTGGAGATCAGACCTAAGCTGAAATGAAGACTCTAACGCTTAACTGACTTAGCGACCCAGGCACCCCAGTTTTTGTTGCTGTTGTTGTTTTTCTTTCTTTCTTTTTTTTAATACTTATTTAATTTAATTTTGAGAGAGAGAGTGCAAGCAGGGGAGGGGCAGAGAGGAAGGGAGACACAGAATCTGAAGCAGGCTTTAGGCTCTGAGCTGTCAGCGCAGAGCTTGACGCAGGTCTTGAACTCATGAACCGTGAGATCATGACCTGAGCTGTGAAGTTGGACGCTTGACCGACTGAGCCACCCATAAAACCCAGAAAGCCCATTTCTTCTAAATGCTGAATAACATTCCATTGTCTGAATGTGCTACTATTTCCCCTTTGCCTTTTGGAGGACATCTTGGTTGCTTCCCAGGGTTAGCAGTTATCAATAAAACAGCTCTAAATATGGTTTTGTGTGGACATCAGTTTTCATCTCCTTTGGGTAAAATACCAAGGAGCATGATTACTGAATCATATGCTAAGATTGTGTTTACTTTTTAAAGAAATCACCAAACTGTCTTCCAAAGTGGTTGTACCATTTTTCTTTCCACCAGGAATAAGTGAGTTCCTATTGCTGCATATTCATGTCAGCATTTGGTGTTGTCATTGTTCTGGATTTTTGGATGCTCTCATAGGTATACACTAGTATCTCATTATTGTTTTCATATATAGTATATGAAAATTTGCTACTCTTGCATTTTAACTCACTTTTCTCCCCCTGAAAGTATTCCAGTATTGTTTTCAGATTTGAATATGTTAGATGTTTGAAATAGTCTTGGCAGCTACAGTTTATTTTAATTATATTAGCTTTTAAGAAACAAAGTTTAAACATTAAGTTTAACACTTTAGCATATTTTTATCAAATCATGAGTGTAGGTCAACTAAGTGAGGACAAATGACACCTATAAGCCACAAAGCAAATGTCAGTAAAAGGGGGTACTTTATTTTCGAATTCTTTTACATTTTAGTCTTCTGGGATTCTGAAACTTTTTTTTTTTGAAACTTCAGTTTTTAAATTTAAATGTTTCTGTCAGTTTTCTTTGGGTTTTGGTACATCATGCTGTGGTGAAAGTGGCCTTAATATAGGTTTAAGACTGAGCGTCAAAGTGTTTTCTCCATCATATATATTTCTTATTATTTTTAGTAATCTCCAAACTCATGATGATACGGTCCAGGGTTGTTTTCAGTTATCATTCCCAGTTTGTAATCAGTTTTCATCCTGGTAACGGTAGTTCATCTTTGTGGACTTTCTTCATATTTTCAAAATGTTCTTCAACTCTGACTAATACTTTTATTCTAGATCCTGCTGCTCCCAGTTATGAAACATGTTTGAAAGGTGAATTTCAATTAATTCTCCTTTCCACTTCCTTAGAATTGTTGTCTTTTGTCTTTCTTCTGTTTTCTGTTATTATAATGTCTTGCACTGTTGTCTAATGGGAAAACACTTGCTTACCTTATCACTCTGCTCTCATACTGCTGGCTACTGTATATGTGAGTGATTCTTAGACCAAGCAGTTCTTTAGTTCTCTGTGGACCCTAATGGGGTGTCCTCCAGTTCAGTTCAGTTCAGTTCTGACCCTGTCTACCTGAGGTTAGCTCTAGATCCCACAGGTTAATGGCTCAGTCCCACAAGACAGATGCCACTTCAGAAGCTAATACAGGTTCACCTTGTCACCTCTTCTTCTGACTGACTATAAATCGGAGGTTCCTATGACCTCCTCCTTGGGTTTGATAATTTGCTAGAATGACTCGCAGAACTACAGTAAACAGTTACCCGCTAAGTTACCACCTCATTATAAAAGGGTAAACTCAGGAACAGCTAGATGCAGGAGATGCCCAGGGCAAGGGAGATGGGCAGCGGCCCAGAGCGTCCACACACTCTCCAGGTGAGCCACCCTCTTAGCATCCCCACGTGTGCACCAGACCAGAAGCCCTTCGGACCCTCAGCGGATTTTTTGTTGGCTTCATTACATAGGCAGGACTAAACTTGGTCTCCAGTCCTTGTCCTCTTGCCTGGGCATTGTTGTAGGTTGAAAGTGCCAACATAATTATATACTTGGTTCCCTTGGCAACCAGCTCTCCTCTGGAGGCTCTACAGGAGTGCCTGCCCCCAGTCATGTTGTGAAGCATGCAGAAGGACACTTACCATCAAGTGTTTTAGGAGCTGTGTCCAGGAGCCGAGTGGAGACCAGTATGTATTTCTTACTATAAATCACAGTATCAAAGTGCCCCAGTAACTTAGCTGAACCCCATGAGAATCTCATCATTAAATGTAAACGTCACAAAGTTAATATATGCTAAGTCATTTCCATTTCTCCAACCCTGAAATAATTTTTTGTCTCTTTTTCAGACTTTTTCACATAGGTAGGTCACATCATTTTGTTTTATGTTCTACATGTATATATTGGGCTAGCACTTGTATCTTAGTTTTACTTTTTAGATCTTATAATATTTTTTTATATTCCCAGGTTTTTGTCTGTAAAATTATTCTGTCTTCAAAAAAAGTAGAATATAATCGAAAACTTAAAACAAAAATTCTCCCATTTTCCAGGGATAACAAATGATATATAATCAGGATATTCTAGTATGATAGTTATTTTAAATTGAACCATATGAAATTACTGGGTTTGGAAGTAAAAATTGTTGAACGTTCCAGTTTTGTGTAGTGTACCTCATATATAGCAGCGTCCATATATAATAATAGTCGTATTATCCAGCAAGAGCATTTTGGGGCACTAAAAGGATGAGACATTATCTTCAGAGAATAGAACGTTAGAGTTTAATAATTTGGGGTTTCAGTTGATATTGGAAATTTTTCCTAGTGTTTCAAGTTCAAAAGTGGAATGAAAATTATTAATTTGATCTTAGTTATACAGTATGTATTATACCAGTGATATGATATATTTATATATATGTGAAAAATGAAAGTACATATATATGTGTGTGGTCTTTATTTTACTTAGAGAGAGAGAGAGAGAGAGCGCGTGCGCACTAGGGAGGGGCAGAGAGGGGGAGAAACAGAATCTGAAGCAGGCTCCAGGCTTTGAGGTGTCAGAACAGAGCCTGACATGGGGCTCAAACTCACATCCCGTGGCAGTCATGACCTGAGCCACCCAGGTGCCCCTCATCTTTCTTTTAAATGTAACTTAAAAAAATTTTTTTTTTTTATTTTTGAGAGAGAGAGAGAGAGACAGTATGAGAAGGGAAGGAACAGAGAGAAGGAGACACAGAATCCAAAGCAGACTCCATCCAGGCTCTGAGCTGTCAGCGTAGAGCCTGATATGAGGCTCGAACTCACAAATCGTGAGATCTGACCTGAGCTGATGTCAGATGCTTAACCAAGTGAGCCACCCAGGTGACCCTAAACTTAATTTTTAAAGCACTCATACTAAAGACCCCTAGCATTTGTTTAAAGATTTGAAGAGTGGAACATTTCAAGGTAATTAATGAAAAAGGTGAATTGGTTGACCATGGAATGCTTTGCTAAATTAGACTTTAGGATCACTGGAGTTGAAAATATGCATAAACCAAAAGGCAAAAGACAAGAGACGTCCATGATGACATGAAATAACTGGGTTGTTTATAGATGGCTAAGATGACTAGAGTGACTTGGCTGCTCAGATTGAACCAGACCAGAGTGGTTTGGAGTAGAAGACTAATTATTGGAAATACATGAAACACAGTAGAAGTGGTAAGTCCCCTGTGAAACCGGGGGCATGGGAGTATTTATCTGTTGGTCAGTGTTTATTTGAAAGAATTCCAAGGTAGACTCTGTCTTTGAGGGAGAGCAAGGTTTCAGTTAAGGTAAAAGTATTGAGTGAAAAGTTTGAGGGTGGAGAAAAATTCGTCACAGTGGATGGGAGAGTTGAAAGCCTTTGACAAATGGTAATTATTATTTTTACACTCCCCCCTCACTCCTCCGCGGTTTCTGGTAGTGGTAGTATGCTGTTTTGTCTTCTGGTTTTGTGGCTACCACTTTGCATTTCATGATAGGTCATGCAGGGCTGCCCTGTCTTCCTTTGCCAGTCCTTGCTGTTCTCCCTGCCATGTAGTTTTCCCCCATCATCTCTGCTGACTGTACTGGATGACTTTGGGTGATTATATTTGTTACCATGCTTCATGTTTATTATTCTCCTTTCTCATAGCTTTTAGATCTGTGTATTAGTTGTTACCCTCCTTATTCTCTTATATTACCCATTATGTATATTGCCATGGAAAAGAAGGCACTAATGTTAATATACCTTAAAAGTCTGCTTACCCTTACCAGTCATTAAAGAAATAAAAGGTTAAATAATGAGGTACTGTTTTCGAGAAATAGTATAGCTTAATGGTTAACAGCACGAATTCTAGACCAAGAGGGCTGCTGTGATGTGAACACCAGTTCTGCCACTTAGGTGCTGAATGATCTCGGGCAAGTCATTTAGCCTTTTGGTGCTTTTCAGTTTCCTAATGTTTAGTAGACTCTGTTTCACATCTTGTGATAAATAGAAGTATTCATTTTGTTATTTTACATTTTAAAAATTGGTTCTATGTATTTGCTTTAGATTAAGATAGTCACTTATATACACTGGTGGTAGAAATGTAAATTTGTGTAGTGTTTCTGGAAGGCAGATTCACATAATGAAGCTTTCCTAACTATGTTTATTTTTTTCTCCATAATATTTTATTGTCAAATTGTTTTCCATACAACACCCAGTGCTCTTCCCCTTAAGTGCCCTCCACCATCACCACCACCTCTTTTCCCCCC